>NC_090870.1:64517930-64547930 GCF_036669935.1 Montipora foliosa
AATGTTTACTACTGTACTACTTTAAACGAGTTTACTAGGTGTTGAAAGGACAGCAAAGTGTATGTAGGCTATGTTAAACTCGGGGCAACATTGTCAGTGGTTATTCATATAGTGATATACCAGTGATCTGATCTGTGGGGTGGCAGGTGGGGTCTAGCTTACTCAAAACACTTTCTATGCACACCTTAAAAAAGGTGAGTGAATATTCCACAAACTCTGTGTGATGGCATTAGGTATTGGTGACCATGAGTGCTTCTACTCTTGTGGTTGCCATGGATATCACCTTTGTGCTCCCCATTGTGGTTCTGCTTGGGCTCCCACTGGCCTCTTTGTGCAGCACCATCTCTGCTCAAATATCACTTAATTTTAGTTAGCTTATGTGCCAATTGAGGGACTTAATAGATACCCTTTTGCCTAGCCATTACCTCTAACATTCAAACTGATGGTTACAATTGGCCCCTCTATCTCAATCAATCAATCAATCAATCAATAGATCAATCACTCAATCACAATCTTTACTTACGTGTGTAAGTGTTCTGGGCGTCAAGCGCCTTATGGTGCTAATTGGGGACACAATCAGGCCAGACGATAACACCAGGAAGTCCATACCCTGCTCTCATTGATAGTGAGTGGGATCTTTTTTGCCCCACAGAATGTATGAACATTGAACAGGGCTTCTGATAGGGTGCGAAAATAAATTGGAAATTATGCAGCACTTTCAAGTCTCATTATGCGGCAAATTATGCGATTTCATTTCAGCTAATTTAATGGTCATCATGTTTGTTTGATCTAAGGGGAGCTCAATCCATTCCTTGCTGTTCAAGAACATATTTGAGCACAAGGGAATGATGAAAACATCTGAAATAAATCATTTGTTGCCTCATTTTAAATTACTGAAATCAGAGATGGCTCATTTTGCCGATTTAGTGTCACATGACTCAGCTTCAAGTAGCTTGTACACCACAAACTTTTGTAGATCAACAACCACTACATTGCACGAATTGAGCAAAACAACAGACCATCATCAACATGAAATGTTTCTTTGGGGTACTTTCTTGCCCTGCTGGTTTTCGCTTGGTGTTTAAACAACAAACTTATCCCTGAGGACATTTAATTGTTTCAAGTAAAAGAAAATACTACATATTGCAAATGACAATCCAGCAGTTTTCACACCACATTTCTTCAAAGAACATTTAGGGAAATTGATTGTCGCCAATGAGCAGTCGCTTAGCACCAGTTCCCCGACAAGTAGAACAACGCATAGAACACCACTTTGTTCCTTCGTTCTTTCCAGTTTTTGGCGTCTTTTGAAAGCTAAAATGGCTTGAGATTATGTTTAAATTATCAGAGAACTTACGAAATAGCGAGATTTGGCTCTTTTCTTATGCAAATTCTGCGATTTTTTATCTCAATTTGATTTTTTGCGATTTTAGGTTTACATGTATTTATGCAAAATCGCAACATCGCATAATATCAGAAGCCCTGATTGAAGGGTTGTGAGATGGGGCCCACAGTTTATAGTCCTTATCTTACTTGAAAGTGTAACCATTTGCAGGTGTCATTACAAAGGCAGCACTTTCTTCTCAGTTATTTATTATACAAGACTCTGAGTGTTGGTCCAGCTGGGCGGGGTTGTTCGAAAGCAAATTAACTTTAATCCAAGATTAGGGTAAACGTTTGTTTCATGTTTTCAACTTTCTGGTGAAAATTCCTTTTGCTTATTTTTATTTTTCAAGATTGACTCCCTCTAATGTAAAGTTTTGCCAAATATCAGAGTTGAACAGCATTTGGGAGAAGAGAAATAAACTCCTTGCTGGTTAATTTTCTTAATCTGGGATTAGCATTAATCTGCTTTTGAACAACCAGACCCTGGAGTCCACCAACTCACAAGTCTGATGTGAGCTCAACCAACTGAGCCAACCCATTTTGTCATTGGGAAGAATCTTTTTTTATATCTCTTTTTTTATTCTGAGAGTGATCAGCATTAATACTGCTTACTTCATTAAGATAATCTGGCACATCTGTAATATTTGCAAAGGAGCTTTCCTTTGGTGTCACAGCATAAAAGAAGCGACAAGAACCTTGCAAAAATGTAACATTGCCAAGCAGTGATAGTGATGTCTAAAACAAAATATATGCAATATAAGTTAATTAACCTCAGAATCAAAGAAAAAAACCAGCAGGTCTAAAACACAGGTCACTCATTACAGGTCATTGTTTTACCTAATAGTGTACTAAAGTAACCCAAAACCGTCAAATTGACTAACCCTGGACCCAATGAGGCCTAACGAGGCCTATAAGTTTAGTAAAGGCTTTGTAATGAGTGACCTGTGAAAAATGACCTGTAATTGAAACCTGTTGAAAAAAAACTTAAAGACTCAATTAAATATCCTACTTGTGTTTTCAGTCTTATGACCACAGAAATTATATAATCCAAAGATAGAAGTGATACTTCTCTTATTAGTCCTTTCGAGGGAACATGTGAGCCCAACACATTGGGACATTACTGAACAACGAGACAGCGAAACACCGAAACTGTGAAAGAAACCACCAAAACACCATGTATGACCCCACCATACATTGAATACTAACTGAAAATGGTTGGATTTGAAATTAAATATTGTTTTAGGCCTAATTAACGCTATTGCTCCTAATCTCAGTCTTAATCTTTATCCTAATATTAATCTCAAGAAATCCGGAGTATTAACGTTTTGAGCCAAAAACGAAATTTCTCAAATCCAACCTGTGTTCGTTTAACCCCTTGACGTCCAAACCGGCCTAAACCGGCCAGACTTAGTGTTTTACTCTGTCTAATGCCAGACCGTTTTACTTGTCAATGGGGAACCCCTGGGAGTCAATGGGTTAATTATATTCAATGTATGGTGGGGTCACACATGGTGTTTTGTTTCGCTGTTTTGTGGTTTAGTAATGCCCAACAAACTGACCTGCTTCGAACTGTGTGGCTTCATTGCTCAGTTGGTGGACTGACCCACTGACCACCATGATAGAGGTCATGGGTTCGAATTATCCCACTGAAGCCGCATGAATTTTGTAACGATACACAGGTGCCTATATACAACCCGCACTTCAAATTTATAATTCTTCAAATAAACATTTCTCTCAAAAGTATTATTGTTTTCCATAAATCTATTTGAGCAGATCTAAGTTGAAATAAAATGGCCCTTTTCGAGCAATAATGCAAGTATGGAGGTTTTTTTTTTTTTCAGAAGGAACTGTGCATGAAGGTTGAGTTGACAGACTCTTACTACATAAGAACATGAGCCGAGACACTCTCCTGTTTCCACTTGACTTCCTTTCGTCTCAACGCCCTGGACTAATTGGCCATCATTTTACTGTTCCTTAACTCTTTTCGTCGGTCCAATTGCACGGAGTTGATCTTCTTCACTTTTGTACGGTAAAAAAGATTTAATCTCCCCGTCTGAAATCTGCACCATCGCAAAAATATGGCTAAAAATATACCTATGTTAAGCATGACACCTGCTGTTAAGATTAAAAATTCACTTAACCGTTTCTGAAGTCATGAAGGAAATTTCTGGTCGTTCCTTGTCGCTGTAATGGCGAAGAATGCGTGACTACCATTTGTCTTGCTTACGTCACTCCTAGCAAGCCACATATCTTCAGGAATCACAAATAATCCGTTGCATATTGTACGCTTAGGGATAAAGTGATGACACTTTTTATTTTTCACACTTTTTCAGAAGAAGGGACGTTAGGTCACCCTTGTGGAACTGGGTCAAGGATATCCTGGTTTTACAAGCTACATGTTCTCGAGATTATGATATCACACGAGTAGTAATCTGGGATTACTGAAGTGCGTTCGACAGTCGCTTAGCCTGTATTTCCGCGGCAGACCTTTTCCACGGGTAAAGGGTAACGGGTAAAGGGTAAAAAAGTAAAGGGTGTCGGAATCCGCATATTAGTGTCAGGCAAGGCAAAATTGATATGCGCGTTCTGCGGGTACGCTTCATTGCGTGACAACGGAATGTACGAAATATGAGGCCGGCTGTTCGAAAGCCGATTAACTTTAATCCAGGATTGGCGTAATATTTTCTTTCATGTTTTCAACTTTTTGGCGAAAGTTTCTTTTGATTATTTTTGTTTTTCAAGATTGACTTCTTCTAATGTAAAGTTTTGCTCAATATCAGCGTTGAACAGAACTTGGGAGTACAGAAATAAATTCTTTGGTTTATTTTTAATCTGGGATTAGCGTTAATCGGCTTTTGAACAACCGGGCCATGGAGTGTAACTTTAATTGACATGTATTATGTAACGTGGGAAGAGACAACCTCGTTCCCAGGGTCTCTCTTCTCTGCCTCCAATGGAGGCAGAGAAGAGAGACCCTGGGAACGAGGTTGGGGAAGAGAAAGATCGAGAGAGTTGTTCTGTAGATCGAAAGCGAGTGGATTGTACTCTGTATTGCGGCGATTTGTTATTGAACCCTAATTTTGTTCAGATTGGGTGTTTGTAAGGAATCGAGATTTTTAATAGGTGTCCCGAAGATTCTTTTGTTGTTTCCAGGGGCACGCTCACGTGGATTCTCGCACGCGTATTGATCTCGATCTGATGACACGGACAGTCTGTTTTTGTCACATTAGCTTGGGAACCCTACGGAAACACCGGCAAACCTTTTCCATGGGTAAAGGGTAAAGGGTGACGGGTAAAGGGTAAAGGGTGACGGGTGAAGGGTAAAGGGTGAAGGGTAGCGATTTCTACCTAACGGTTGTCATGTCGGATTAACCTTCAGCATTAGTTTAATTTGTTCAATTTTCAACAACCTGTCCCGCGACCAAAGAATTACTATGAGTGATATTACCTTGTTGCTTTCATTTCGTCCATGTAATGTTGATCAATGAAATTGAGCAAAGATTGGATAAGATTTAATATTCAAGAGAAAAAAGCTTAAGGTAACGAGAGCAAGCTACCTACGGTGGTTGCTGCGGTTTCTTTCATGTTATGCCTTAGTTTCACATCAGCAACAGTTCTCTTGCACGTTGTTTACACCATCCTGAAGCTGAGACATTTGCACGTTCCCAGCCAGGTTGCTTTGAGCATGGATGCCAAAACTGTCATTGAGGCGTAACAGGACTTTCAAGAATGACAAACTCAGTGCCACCACCTTAGCCAGGAACTAGTTTGATAGTACCTGCAGCTTTACTCTATACAACAAGGTATCTTATCCAATCAACAAATCCACTGAACCTGATCAAATAAGCAGGCTTGATTGGTTCCGTTAGTCGTTCCTGCAAAATCTTTTATTTTTTCCGTGGGAAAACTTCACAGGCAATCTTGCTCACATTGTGTCGGTAGGTCCTGAAATTCGTCCAAAGAAAGGCCACGTAGACAAATTCACTCCTAAACACCCATGTCTAACAATAAAGCACATTAGGCGTCCCAGTCTCCATGAAACCATCTCTCATCTCTGTATCGAGAAGACCAAACACGCAGGGTTCTTACATTACGTTTACGCCTCTACCATCCACTGATCGACAGTAAAAGTTCCTTGCAAAAGTTAGTATCTTTTTAGGGTATGGTAAGTAGAGCGGTTTTCAATTGAGTGTCGAAAGTAATTAGCGAATTACCTTGGTTTTGCATCTACTTCACTCAGTGATTGGTTCAAATTTTTCGCGCCACTTTTTCAACCAATCAGAAGTGAAACCAAAACCAATTGTGGCTCGCGGGTGCACATTTTCCCGCCTTTTGTGTCGGCTACGTGTAATTACTTCGAGTTTTGATTGGTTTACTGTATTGTCTCCGTCCTTTTTGATTGGTTAAAGTAATTACTATGGTTTTAGTTTTACGACACTCATTTGAAAACCGCTCTGTCGAAAGGGCACAAAACTTATGCAAGCCATGACGGCATGTTTGAACAAGAGACAACAAAGCAGTACCTCCGGAAGTGGCGCTGGAGCGTCGTACCAAACGAGTCATCCCGGGATTTCGACCCGTGCGAACGCTTTTGGACGCAGTTGGCGTTTCGCTGCTTTCTGCAACCGAAATCGCCCCCTTCCCCCCCCCCCCCTCCCTACGGCATTGAGGGAGAGATATGTCAGCCCCTACACCATATCCGACAAATCCCACGCCTACTCACAGCTCCCGACCGCCCTTGTCATAACAATTAAACGTGAGATTTCGACGGCTCAAATATTCAAAGAAAGAGTCATTTTCTCTCTCAAATGGTAAGCACCAGAGTGACTGTCGGGCATTACAAAATAAACGCCTGCGCCCTGTTAAAGGTAACATAGACACATGCGTAAACCTAATATCTTCCAGCCCACACCCATAAATAACTAAATATGAAATCTTTAAACAAACATGCAGTAATTTTTAAAAAAGCAGCTATACAAGATACGGCCTGGATTCTCATTTCAAAACATGTTAACTCACTCAGTACGAATAAAATCAAGTAGCCCATTCCATAACTTAGCTGACACTGAAGTAAGAAAAACAATTAAGACCATGACTGGTTGTTCTAGGTTTATTGAGGGACAGAATGTAATTTCCGCGAACATCATAAAAAGAAGAAAGGACAGAAAACTCAGTTAGGGAAACTCATTAGTATCTGGCTAAAAACCTTCCCTATCACTACTTTTACCTCTGGCCGCGCTTTATCCATTTCACGAGGTCTCAAAATGCCTCGTACATACCCGAAAAGAATTCTGGGTAATTCTGCCCAGAACATTTGCGCATTCACCAACAGGATGTTTAAACAAGAGAGAAAAATGCAGTACCTCCAGACGTGGCGCTGGAGCGTCGTACCAAACGAGTCATCCCGGGATTTCGGCCCGTGCGATCGCTTTTGGACGTAGTTGACCCTTCGCTGCTTTCTGCTACCGACCTTGCCTCCCGGTACGGCATTGAGGGAGAGATATGTCGGCCCCTAAACCATATGTGACAAATCCCACGCCTACTCACAGCTCCAGACCGCCCTTGTCATTACAATTTAACGTAAGATTTCGATGGCTTATATAATCAAAGCAAAAGTCATTTTCTCTCTCATATGGTAAGCACTGGAGTCGCTCATTACAAAGTGTACGCACGCGCTCTGCTAAAGGTAACATAGACACATGCGTAAACCTTCTTTCATCTCGAAATTTCAGAGTAATTACAAGAGCTAATATCTTCCAGCCAGACATCACATTTACAGCTAAAATACATAGCCCATACGGATAAATAACGAAATATGAAATATTTCAAGAAACATGCAGTCATTTTTTTAAAAGCATCTATACAAAATTCGGCCTGGATTCTCATTTTAAAACCTGTTAACTCAGTCAGTACGCATAAAATCAGGTAGCGCATTCCATAACTTAGCTGATACTGAAGTAAGAAAAAGAAATAAGACCATGACTGGTTGTTCTAGGTTTATTGAGGGACAGATTGTGATTTCCGGGAACATCATGACAAGAAGACCGGAGAGAAAACTCAGTTAGGGATACTCCTAAGTATCTGGTTAGAAATCTTCCCTCTCACTACTTCTACCTCCGCCCGCGCTTTAGCCAGCCATTTCACGAGGGCCAGTCTCGTGCTTCTCAAAATGCCTCGTACATGCCCGAAAAGAATTCTGGGTAATTCTGCCATTCCACGACAAGGGAACACCCCCGAATTTTTCATTTCATAGATTTTTTATAAGTGTCGGCTCACCCAGTCCTACCAGCAAAATACAGCACCGATTGAAGTTTTTAGCTTTCAAAACTTGCCCAAATTGTATCGGTAGGTCCTGGAATTCGTGCACAGAAAGGCCAGAGAGACAGCTTCACTCGTGAACCGCCATGTCTACAACAACTGAAGCATTTTAGGCGTGCCAGTCTTCACGAAACCATCTCTCACCTCTGTCTCCAGAAGACCAGACATGCACGGTCGCACGATTCTTACAGTTACGTTTATGCATGTACAATCGACTGAAATATCAATTGCTCGTAAAAATAAAAATAAAAATAAAAAATTTCCAGCATCCTTTTTTGGCATGCTACGTATTGGAGAGCCAGAACATTTGCGCATGCACCGACGGAATGTTTGAACAAGAGAGAAAAATTGCAGTACCTCCAGACGTGGCGCTGGAGCGTCGTACCAAACGAGTCATCCCGGGATTTCGGCCCGTGCGATCGCTTTTGGACGCAGTTGACCCTTCGCTGCTTTCTGCTACCGACCTTGCCTCCCGGTACGGCATTGAGGGAGAGATATGTCGGCCCCTAAACCATATGTGACAAATCCCACGCCTACTCACAGCTCCAGACCGCCCTTGTCATTACAATTTAACGTAAGATTTCGATGGCTTATATATTCAAAGCAAAAGTCATTTTCTCTCTCATATGGTAAGCACTGGAGTCGCGCATTACAAAGTGTACGCACGCGCTCTGCTAAAGGTAACATAGACACATGCGTAAACCTTCTTTCATCTCGAAATTTCAGAGTAATTACAAGAGCTAATATCTTCCAGCCAGACATCACAGTTACAGCTAAAATACATAGCCCATACGGATAAATAACGAAATATGAAATATTTCAAGAAACATGCAGTCATTTTTTTAAAAGCAGCTATACAAAATGCGGCCTGGATTCTCATTTTAAAACCTGTTAACTCAGTCAGTACGCATAAAATCAGGTAGCGCATTCCATAACTTAGCTGATACTGAAGTAAGAAAAAGAAATAAGACCATGACTGGTTGTTCTAGGTTTATTGAGGGACAGATTGTGATTTCCGGGAACATCATGACAAGAAGACCGGAGAGAAAACTCAGTTAGGGATACTCCTAAGTATCTGGTTAGAAATCTTCCCTCTCACTACTTTTACCTCCGCCCGCGCTTTAGCCAGCCATTTCACGAGGGCCAGTCTCGTGCTTCTCAAGTTGCCTCGTACATGCCCGAAAAGAATTCTGGGTAATTCTGCCATTCCACGACAAGGGAACACCCCCGAATTTTTCATTTCATAGATTTTTTATAAGTGTCGGCTCACCCAGTCCTACCAGCAAAATACAGCACCGATTGAAGTTTTTAGCTTTCAAAACTTGCCCAAATTGTATCGGTAGGTCCTGGAATTCGTGCACAGAAAGGCCAGAGAGACAGCTTCACTCGTGAACCGCCATGTCTACAACAACTGAAGCATTTTAGGCGTGCCAGTCTTCACGAAACCATCTCTCACCTCTGTCTCCAGAAGACCAGACATGCACGGTCGCACGATTCTTACAGTTACGTTTATGCATGTACAATCGACTGAAATATCAATTGCTCGTAAAAATAAAAATAAAAATAAAAAATTTCCAGCATCCTTTTTTGGCATGCTACGTATTGGAGAGCCAGAACATTTGCGCATGCACCGACGGAATGTTTGAACAAGAGAGAAAAATTGCAGTACCTCCAGACGTGGCGCTGGAGCGTCGTACCAAACGAGTCATCCCGGGATTTCGGCCCGTGCGATCGCTTTTGGACGCAGTTGACCCTTCGCTGCTTTCTGCTACCGACCTTGCCTCCCGGTACGGCATTGAGGGAGAGATATGTCGGCCCCTAAACCATATGTGACAAATCCCACGCCTACTCACAGCTCCAGACCGCCCTTGTCATTACAATTTAACGTAAGATTTCGATGGCTTATATATTCAAAGCAAAAGTCATTTTCTCTCTCATATGGTAAGCACTGGAGTCGCGCATTACAAAGTGTACGCACGCGCTCTGCTAAAGGTAACATAGACACATGCGTAAACCTTCTTTCATCTCGAAATTTCAGAGTAATTACAAGAGCTAATATCTTCCAGCCAGACATCACAGTTACAGCTAAAATACATAGCCCATACGGATAAATAACGAAATATGAAATATTTCAAGAAACATGCAGTCATTTTTTTAAAAGCAGCTATACAAAATGCGGCCTGGATTCTCATTTTAAAACCTGTTAACTCAGTCAGTACGCATAAAATCAGGTAGCGCATTCCATAACTTAGCTGATACTGAAGTAAGAAAAAGAAATAAGACCATGACTGGTTGTTCTAGGTTTATTGAGGGACAGATTGTGATTTCCGGGAACATCATGACAAGAAGACCGGAGAGAAAACTCAGTTAGGGATACTCCTAAGTATCTGGTTAGAAATCTTCCCTCTCACTACTTTTACCTCCGCCCGCGCTTTAGCCAGCCATTTCACGAGGGCCAGTCTCGTGCTTCTCAAGTTGCCTCGTACATGCCCGAAAAGAATTCTGGGTAATTCTGCCATTCCACGACAAGGGAACACCCCCGAATTTTTCATTTCATAGATTTTTTATAAGTGTCGGCTCACCCAGTCCTACCAGCAAAATACAGCACCGATTGAAGTTTTTAGCTTTCAAAACTTGCCCAAATTGTATCGGTAGGTCCTGGAATTCGTGCACAGAAAGGCCAGAGAGACAGCTTCACTCGTGAACCGCCATGTCTACAACAACTGAAGCATTT
The DNA here is from genome assembly GCF_036669935.1 of Montipora foliosa. Lineage (NCBI taxonomy): Eukaryota > Metazoa > Cnidaria > Anthozoa > Scleractinia > Acroporidae > Montipora > Montipora foliosa. Next base: position 64,528,369 of record NC_090870.1, read on the forward strand.
TAGGCGTGCCAGTCTTCACGAAACCATCTCTCACCTCTGTCTCCAGAAGACCAGACATGCACGGTCGCACGATTCTTACAGTTACGTTTATGCATGTACAATCGACTGAAATATCAATTGCTCGTAAAAATAAAAATAAAAATAAAAAATTTCCAGCATCCTTTTTTGGCATGCTACGTATTGGAGAGCCAGAACATTTGCGCATGCACCGACGGAATGTTTGAACAAGAGAGAAAAATTGCAGTACCTCCAGACGTGGCGCTGGAGCGTCGTACCAAACGAGTCATCCCGGGATTTCGGCCCGTGCGATCGCTTTTGGACGCAGTTGACCCTTCGCTGCTTTCTGCTACCGACCTTGCCTCCCGGTACGGCATTGAGGGAGAGATATGTCGGCCCCTAAACCATATGTGACAAATCCCACGCCTACTCACAGCTCCAGACCGCCCTTGTCATTACAATTTAACGTAAGATTTCGATGGCTTATATATTCAAAGCAAAAGTCATTTTCTCTCTCATATGGTAAGCACTGGAGTCGCGCATTACAAAGTGTACGCACGCGCTCTGCTAAAGGTAACATAGACACATGCGTAAACCTTCTTTCATCTCGAAATTTCAGAGTAATTACAAGAGCTAATATCTTCCAGCCAGACATCACAGTTACAGCTAAAATACATAGCCCATACGGATAAATAACGAAATATGAAATATTTCAAGAAACATGCAGTCATTTTTTTAAAAGCAGCTATACAAAATGCGGCCTGGATTCTCATTTTAAAACCTGTTAACTCAGTCAGTACGCATAAAATCAGGTAGCGCATTCCATAACTTAGCTGATACTGAAGTAAGAAAAAGAAATAAGACCATGACTGGTTGTTCTAGGTTTATTGAGGGACAGATTGTGATTTCCGGGAACATCATGACAAGAAGACCGGAGAGAAAACTCAGTTAGGGATACTCCTAAGTATCTGGTTAGAAATCTTCCCTCTCACTACTTTTACCTCCGCCCGCGCTTTAGCCAGCCATTTCACGAGGGCCAGTCTCGTGCTTCTCAAGTTGCCTCGTACATGCCCGAAAAGAATTCTGGGTAATTCTGCCATTCCACGACAAGGGAACACCCCCGAATTTTTCATTTCATAGATTTTTTATAAGTGTCGGCTCACCCAGTCCTACCAGCAAAATACAGCACCGATTGAAGTTTTTAGCTTTCAAAACTTGCCCAAATTGTATCGGTAGGTCCTGGAATTCGTGCACAGAAAGGCCAGAGAGACAGCTTCACTCGTGAACCGCCATGTCTACAACAACTGAAGCATTTTAGGCGTGCCAGTCTTCACGAAACCATCTCTCACCTCTGTCTCCAGAAGACCAGACATGCACGGTCGCACGATTCTTACAGTTACGTTTATGCATGTACAATCGACTGAAATATCAATTGCTCGTAAAAATAAAAATAAAAATAAAAAATTTCCAGCATCCTTTTTTGGCATGCTACGTATTGGAGAGCCAGAACATTTGCGCATGCACCGACGGAATGTTTGAACAAGAGAGAAAAATTGCAGTACCTCCAGACGTGGCGCTGGAGCGTCGTACCAAACGAGTCATCCCGGGATTTCGGCCCGTGCGATCGCTTTTGGACGCAGTTGACCCTTCGCTGCTTTCTGCTACCGACCTTGCCTCCCGGTACGGCATTGAGGGAGAGATATGTCGGCCCCTAAACCATATGTGACAAATCCCACGCCTACTCACAGCTCCAGACCGCCCTTGTCATTACAATTTAACGTAAGATTTCGATGGCTTATATATTCAAAGCAAAAGTCATTTTCTCTCTCATATGGTAAGCACTGGAGTCGCGCATTACAAAGTGTACGCACGCGCTCTGCTAAAGGTAACATAGACACATGCGTAAACCTTCTTTCATCTCGAAATTTCAGAGTAATTACAAGAGCTAATATCTTCCAGCCAGACATCACAGTTACAGCTAAAATACATAGCCCATACGGATAAATAACGAAATATGAAATATTTCAAGAAACATGCAGTCATTTTTTTAAAAGCAGCTATACAAAATGCGGCCTGGATTCTCATTTTAAAACCTGTTAACTCAGTCAGTACGCATAAAATCAGGTAGCGCATTCCATAACTTAGCTGATACTGAAGTAAGAAAAAGAAATAAGACCATGACTGGTTGTTCTAGGTTTATTGAGGGACAGATTGTGATTTCCGGGAACATCATGACAAGAAGACCGGAGAGAAAACTCAGTTAGGGATACTCCTAAGTATCTGGTTAGAAATCTTCCCTCTCACTACTTTTACCTCCGCCCGCGCTTTAGCCAGCCATTTCACGAGGGCCAGTCTCGTGCTTCTCAAGTTGCCTCGTACATGCCCGAAAAGAATTCTGGGTAATTCTGCCATTCCACGACAAGGGAACACCCCCGAATTTTTCATTTCATAGATTTTTTATAAGTGTCGGCTCACCCAGTCCTACCAGCAAAATACAGCACCGATTGAAGTTTTTAGCTTTCAAAACTTGCCCAAATTGTATCGGTAGGTCCTGGAATTCGTGCACAGAAAGGCCAGAGAGACAGCTTCACTCGTGAACCGCCATGTCTACAACAACTGAAGCATTTTAGGCGTGCCAGTCTTCACGAAACCATCTCTCACCTCTGTCTCCAGAAGACCAGACATGCACGGTCGCACGATTCTTACAGTTACGTTTATGCATGTACAATCGACTGAAATATCAATTGCTCGTAAAAATAAAAATAAAAATAAAAAATTTCCAGCATCCTTTTTTGGCATGCTACGTATTGGAGAGCCAGAACATTTGCGCATGCACCGACGGAATGTTTGAACAAGAGAGAAAAATTGCAGTACCTCCAGACGTGGCGCTGGAGCGTCGTACCAAACGAGTCATCCCGGGATTTCGGCCCGTGCGATCGCTTTTGGACGCAGTTGACCCTTCGCTGCTTTCTGCTACCGACCTTGCCTCCCGGTACGGCATTGAGGGAGAGATATGTCGGCCCCTAAACCATATGTGACAAATCCCACGCCTACTCACAGCTCCAGACCGCCCTTGTCATTACAATTTAACGTAAGATTTCGATGGCTTATATATTCAAAGCAAAAGTCATTTTCTCTCTCATATGGTAAGCACTGGAGTCGCGCATTACAAAGTGTACGCACGCGCTCTGCTAAAGGTAACATAGACACATGCGTAAACCTTCTTTCATCTCGAAATTTCAGAGTAATTACAAGAGCTAATATCTTCCAGCCAGACATCACAGTTACAGCTAAAATACATAGCCCATACGGATAAATAACGAAATATGAAATATTTCAAGAAACATGCAGTCATTTTTTTAAAAGCAGCTATACAAAATGCGGCCTGGATTCTCATTTTAAAACCTGTTAACTCAGTCAGTACGCATAAAATCAGGTAGCGCATTCCATAACTTAGCTGATACTGAAGTAAGAAAAAGAAATAAGACCATGACTGGTTGTTCTAGGTTTATTGAGGGACAGATTGTGATTTCCGGGAACATCATGACAAGAAGACCGGAGAGAAAACTCAGTTAGGGATACTCCTAAGTATCTGGTTAGAAATCTTCCCTCTCACTACTTTTACCTCCGCCCGCGCTTTAGCCAGCCATTTCACGAGGGCCAGTCTCGTGCTTCTCAAGTTGCCTCGTACATGCCCGAAAAGAATTCTGGGTAATTCTGCCATTCCACGACAAGGGAACACCCCCGAATTTTTCATTTCATAGATTTTTTATAAGTGTCGGCTCACCCAGTCCTACCAGCAAAATACAGCACCGATTGAAGTTTTTAGCTTTCAAAACTTGCCCAAATTGTATCGGTAGGTCCTGGAATTCGTGCACAGAAAGGCCAGAGAGACAGCTTCACTCGTGAACCGCCATGTCTACAACAACTGAAGCATTTTAGGCGTGCCAGTCTTCACGAAACCATCTCTCACCTCTGTCTCCAGAAGACCAGACATGCACGGTCGCACGATTCTTACAGTTACGTTTATGCATGTACAATCGACTGAAATATCAATTGCTCGTAAAAATAAAAATAAAAATAAAAAATTTCCAGCATCCTTTTTTGGCATGCTACGTATTGGAGAGCCAGAACATTTGCGCATGCACCGACGGAATGTTTGAACAAGAGAGAAAAATTGCAGTACCTCCAGACGTGGCGCTGGAGCGTCGTACCAAACGAGTCATCCCGGGATTTCGGCCCGTGCGATCGCTTTTGGACGCAGTTGACCCTTCGCTGCTTTCTGCTACCGACCTTGCCTCCCGGTACGGCATTGAGGGAGAGATATGTCGGCCCCTAAACCATATGTGACAAATCCCACGCCTACTCACAGCTCCAGACCGCCCTTGTCATTACAATTTAACGTAAGATTTCGATGGCTTATATATTCAAAGCAAAAGTCATTTTCTCTCTCATATGGTAAGCACTGGAGTCGCGCATTACAAAGTGTACGCACGCGCTCTGCTAAAGGTAACATAGACACATGCGTAAACCTTCTTTCATCTCGAAATTTCAGAGTAATTACAAGAGCTAATATCTTCCAGCCAGACATCACAGTTACAGCTAAAATACATAGCCCATACGGATAAATAACGAAATATGAAATATTTCAAGAAACATGCAGTCATTTTTTTAAAAGCAGCTATACAAAATGCGGCCTGGATTCTCATTTTAAAACCTGTTAACTCAGTCAGTACGCATAAAATCAGGTAGCGCATTCCATAACTTAGCTGATACTGAAGTAAGAAAAAGAAATAAGACCATGACTGGTTGTTCTAGGTTTATTGAGGGACAGATTGTGATTTCCGGGAACATCATGACAAGAAGACCGGAGAGAAAACTCAGTTAGGGATACTCCTAAGTATCTGGTTAGAAATCTTCCCTCTCACTACTTTTACCTCCGCCCGCGCTTTAGCCAGCCATTTCACGAGGGCCAGTCTCGTGCTTCTCAAGTTGCCTCGTACATGCCCGAAAAGAATTCTGGGTAATTCTGCCATTCCACGACAAGGGAACACCCCCGAATTTTTCATTTCATAGATTTTTTATAAGTGTCGGCTCACCCAGTCCTACCAGCAAAATACAGCACCGATTGAAGTTTTTAGCTTTCAAAACTTGCCCAAATTGTATCGGTAGGTCCTGGAATTCGTGCACAGAAAGGCCAGAGAGACAGCTTCACTCGTGAACCGCCATGTCTACAACAACTGAAGCATTTTAGGCGTGCCAGTCTTCACGAAACCATCTCTCACCTCTGTCTCCAGAAGACCAGACATGCACGGTCGCACGATTCTTACAGTTACGTTTATGCATGTACAATCGACTGAAATATCAATTGCTCGTAAAAATAAAAATAAAAATAAAAAATTTCCAGCATCCTTTTTTGGCATGCTACGTATTGGAGAGCCAGAACATTTGCGCATGCACCGACGGAATGTTTGAACAAGAGAGAAAAATTGCAGTACCTCCAGACGTGGCGCTGGAGCGTCGTACCAAACGAGTCATCCCGGGATTTCGGCCCGTGCGATCGCTTTTGGACGCAGTTGACCCTTCGCTGCTTTCTGCTACCGACCTTGCCTCCCGGTACGGCATTGAGGGAGAGATATGTCGGCCCCTAAACCATATGTGACAAATCCCACGCCTACTCACAGCTCCAGACCGCCCTTGTCATTACAATTTAACGTAAGATTTCGATGGCTTATATATTCAAAGCAAAAGTCATTTTCTCTCTCATATGGTAAGCACTGGAGTCGCGCATTACAAAGTGTACGCACGCGCTCTGCTAAAGGTAACATAGACACATGCGTAAACCTTCTTTCATCTCGAAATTTCAGAGTAATTACAAGAGCTAATATCTTCCAGCCAGACATCACAGTTACAGCTAAAATACATAGCCCATACGGATAAATAACGAAATATGAAATATTTCAAGAAACATGCAGTCATTTTTTTAAAAGCAGCTATACAAAATGCGGCCTGGATTCTCATTTTAAAACCTGTTAACTCAGTCAGTACGCATAAAATCAGGTAGCGCATTCCATAACTTAGCTGATACTGAAGTAAGAAAAAGAAATAAGACCATGACTGGTTGTTCTAGGTTTATTGAGGGACAGATTGTGATTTCCGGGAACATCATGACAAGAAGACCGGAGAGAAAACTCAGTTAGGGATACTCCTAAGTATCTGGTTAGAAATCTTCCCTCTCACTACTTTTACCTCCGCCCGCGCTTTAGCCAGCCATTTCACGAGGGCCAGTCTCGTGCTTCTCAAGTTGCCTCGTACATGCCCGAAAAGAATTCTGGGTAATTCTGCCATTCCACGACAAGGGAACACCCCCGAATTTTTCATTTCATAGATTTTTTATAAGTGTCGGCTCACCCAGTCCTACCAGCAAAATACAGCACCGATTGAAGTTTTTAGCTTTCAAAACTTGCCCAAATTGTATCGGTAGGTCCTGGAATTCGTGCACAGAAAGGCCAGAGAGACAGCTTCACTCGTGAACCGCCATGTCTACAACAACTGAAGCATTTTAGGCGTGCCAGTCTTCACGAAACCATCTCTCACCTCTGTCTCCAGAAGACCAGACATGCACGGTCGCACGATTCTTACAGTTACGTTTATGCATGTACAATCGACTGAAATATCAATTGCTCGTAAAAATAAAAATAAAAATAAAAAATTTCCAGCATCCTTTTTTGGCATGCTACGTATTGGAGAGCCAGAACATTTGCGCATGCACCGACGGAATGTTTGAACAAGAGAGAAAAATTGCAGTACCTCCAGACGTGGCGCTGGAGCGTCGTACCAAACGAGTCATCCCGGGATTTCGGCCCGTGCGATCGCTTTTGGACGCAGTTGACCCTTCGCTGCTTTCTGCTACCGACCTTGCCTCCCGGTACGGCATTGAGGGAGAGATATGTCGGCCCCTAAACCATATGTGACAAATCCCACGCCTACTCACAGCTCCAGACCGCCCTTGTCATTACAATTTAACGTAAGATTTCGATGGCTTATATATTCAAAGCAAAAGTCATTTTCTCTCTCATATGGTAAGCACTGGAGTCGCGCATTACAAAGTGTACGCACGCGCTCTGCTAAAGGTAACATAGACACATGCGTAAACCTTCTTTCATCTCGAAATTTCAGAGTAATTACAAGAGCTAATATCTTCCAGCCAGACATCACAGTTACAGCTAAAATACATAGCCCATACGGATAAATAACGAAATATGAAATATTTCAAGAAACATGCAGTCATTTTTTTAAAAGCAGCTATACAAAATGCGGCCTGGATTCTCATTTTAAAACCTGTTAACTCAGTCAGTACGCATAAAATCAGGTAGCGCATTCCATAACTTAGCTGATACTGAAGTAAGAAAAAGAAATAAGACCATGACTGGTTGTTCTAGGTTTATTGAGGGACAGATTGTGATTTCCGGGAACATCATGACAAGAAGACCGGAGAGAAAACTCAGTTAGGGATACTCCTAAGTATCTGGTTAGAAATCTTCCCTCTCACTACTTTTACCTCCGCCCGCGCTTTAGCCAGCCATTTCACGAGGGCCAGTCTCGTGCTTCTCAAGTTGCCTCGTACATGCCCGAAAAGAATTCTGGGTAATTCTGCCATTCCACGACAAGGGAACACCCCCGAATTTTTCATTTCATAGATTTTTTATAAGTGTCGGCTCACCCAGTCCTACCAGCAAAATACAGCACCGATTGAAGTTTTTAGCTTTCAAAACTTGCCCAAATTGTATCGGTAGGTCCTGGAATTCGTGCACAGAAAGGCCAGAGAGACAGCTTCACTCGTGAACCGCCATGTCTACAACAACTGAAGCATTTTAGGCGTGCCAGTCTTCACGAAACCATCTCTCACCTCTGTCTCCAGAAGACCAGACATGCACGGTCGCACGATTCTTACAGTTACGTTTATGCATGTACAATCGACTGAAATATCAATTGCTCGTAAAAATAAAAATAAAAATAAAAAATTTCCAGCATCCTTTTTTGGCATGCTACGTATTGGAGAGCCAGAACATTTGCGCATGCACCGACGGAATGTTTGAACAAGAGAGAAAAATTGCAGTACCTCCAGACGTGGCGCTGGAGCGTCGTACCAAACGAGTCATCCCGGGATTTCGGCCCGTGCGATCGCTTTTGGACGCAGTTGACCCTTCGCTGCTTTCTGCTACCGACCTTGCCTCCCGGTACGGCATTGAGGGAGAGATATGTCGGCCCCTAAACCATATGTGACAAATCCCACGCCTACTCACAGCTCCAGACCGCCCTTGTCATTACAATTTAACGTAAGATTTCGATGGCTTATATATTCAAAGCAAAAGTCATTTTCTCTCTCATATGGTAAGCACTGGAGTCGCGCATTACAAAGTGTACGCACGCGCTCTGCTAAAGGTAACATAGACACATGCGTAAACCTTCTTTCATCTCGAAATTTCAGAGTAATTACAAGAGCTAATATCTTCCAGCCAGACATCACAGTTACAGCTAAAATACATAGCCCATACGGATAAATAACGAAATATGAAATATTTCAAGAAACATGCAGTCATTTTTTTAAAAGCAGCTATACAAAATGCGGCCTGGATTCTCATTTTAAAACCTGTTAACTCAGTCAGTACGCATAAAATCAGGTAGCGCATTCCATAACTTAGCTGATACTGAAGTAAGAAAAAGAAATAAGACCATGACTGGTTGTTCTAGGTTTATTGAGGGACAGATTGTGATTTCCGGGAACATCATGACAAGAAGACCGGAGAGAAAACTCAGTTAGGGATACTCCTAAGTATCTGGTTAGAAATCTTCCCTCTCACTACTTTTACCTCCGCCCGCGCTTTAGCCAGCCATTTCACGAGGGCCAGTCTCGTGCTTCTCAAGTTGCCTCGTACATGCCCGAAAAGAATTCTGGGTAATTCTGCCATTCCACGACAAGGGAACACCCCCGAATTTTTCATTTCATAGATTTTTTATAAGTGTCGGCTCACCCAGTCCTACCAGCAAAATACAGCACCGATTGAAGTTTTTAGCTTTCAAAACTTGCCCAAATTGTATCGGTAGGTCCTGGAATTCGTGCACAGAAAGGCCAGAGAGACAGCTTCACTCGTGAACCGCCATGTCTACAACAACTGAAGCATTTTAGGCGTGCCAGTCTTCACGAAACCATCTCTCACCTCTGTCTCCAGAAGACCAGACATGCACGGTCGCACGATTCTTACAGTTACGTTTATGCATGTACAATCGACTGAAATATCAATTGCTCGTAAAAATAAAAATAAAAATAAAAAATTTCCAGCATCCTTTTTTGGCATGCTACGTATTGGAGAGCCAGAACATTTGCGCATGCACCGACGGAATGTTTGAACAAGAGAGAAAAATTGCAGTACCTCCAGACGTGGCGCTGGAGCGTCGTACCAAACGAGTCATCCCGGGATTTCGGCCCGTGCGATCGCTTTTGGACGCAGTTGACCCTTCGCTGCTTTCTGCTACCGACCTTGCCTCCCGGTACGGCATTGAGGGAGAGATATGTCGGCCCCTAAACCATATGTGACAAATCCCACGCCTACTCACAGCTCCAGACCGCCCTTGTCATTACAATTTAACGTAAGATTTCGATGGCTTATATATTCAAAGCAAAAGTCATTTTCTCTCTCATATGGTAAGCACTGGAGTCGCGCATTACAAAGTGTACGCACGCGCTCTGCTAAAGGTAACATAGACACATGCGTAAACCTTCTTTCATCTCGAAATTTCAGAGTAATTACAAGAGCTAATATCTTCCAGCCAGACATCACAGTTACAGCTAAAATACATAGCCCATACGGATAAATAACGAAATATGAAATATTTCAAGAAACATGCAGTCATTTTTTTAAAAGCAGCTATACAAAATGCGGCCTGGATTCTCATTTTAAAACCTGTTAACTCAGTCAGTACGCATAAAATCAGGTAGCGCATTCCATAACTTAGCTGATACTGAAGTAAGAAAAAGAAATAAGACCATGACTGGTTGTTCTAGGTTTATTGAGGGACAGATTGTGATTTCCGGGAACATCATGACAAGAAGACCGGAGAGAAAACTCAGTTAGGGATACTCCTAAGTATCTGGTTAGAAATCTTCCCTCTCACTACTTTTACCTCCGCCCGCGCTTTAGCCAGCCATTTCACGAGGGCCAGTCTCGTGCTTCTCAAGTTGCCTCGTACATGCCCGAAAAGAATTCTGGGTAATTCTGCCATTCCACGACAAGGGAACACCCCCGAATTTTTCATTTCATAGATTTTTTATAAGTGTCGGCTCACCCAGTCCTACCAGCAAAATACAGCACCGATTGAAGTTTTTAGCTTTCAAAACTTGCCCAAATTGTATCGGTAGGTCCTGGAATTCGTGCACAGAAAGGCCAGAGAGACAGCTTCACTCGTGAACCGCCATGTCTACAACAACTGAAGCATTTTAGGCGTGCCAGTCTTCACGAAACCATCTCTCACCTCTGTCTCCAGAAGACCAGACATGCACGGTCGCACGATTCTTACAGTTACGTTTATGCATGTACAATCGACTGAAATATCAATTGCTCGTAAAAATAAAAATAAAAATAAAAAATTTCCAGCATCCTTTTTTGGCATGCTACGTATTGGAGAGCCAGAACATTTGCGCATGCACCGACGGAATGTTTGAACAAGAGAGAAAAATTGCAGTACCTCCAGACGTGGCGCTGGAGCGTCGTACCAAACGAGTCATCCCGGGATTTCGGCCCGTGCGATCGCTTTTGGACGCAGTTGACCCTTCGCTGCTTTCTGCTACCGACCTTGCCTCCCGGTACGGCATTGAGGGAGAGATATGTCGGCCCCTAAACCATATGTGACAAATCCCACGCCTACTCACAGCTCCAGACCGCCCTTGTCATTACAATTTAACGTAAGATTTCGATGGCTTATATATTCAAAGCAAAAGTCATTTTCTCTCTCATATGGTAAGCACTGGAGTCGCGCATTACAAAGTGTACGCACGCGCTCTGCTAAAGGTAACATAGACACATGCGTAAACCTTCTTTCATCTCGAAATTTCAGAGTAATTACAAGAGCTAATATCTTCCAGCCAGACATCACAGTTACAGCTAAAATACATAGCCCATACGGATAAATAACGAAATATGAAATATTTCAAGAAACATGCAGTCATTTTTTTAAAAGCAGCTATACAAAATGCGGCCTGGATTCTCATTTTAAAACCTGTTAACTCAGTCAGTACGCATAAAATCAGGTAGCGCATTCCATAACTTAGCTGATACTGAAGTAAGAAAAAGAAATAAGACCATGACTGGTTGTTCTAGGTTTATTGAGGGACAGATTGTGATTTCCGGGAACATCATGACAAGAAGACCGGAGAGAAAACTCAGTTAGGGATACTCCTAAGTATCTGGTTAGAAATCTTCCCTCTCACTACTTTTACCTCCGCCCGCGCTTTAGCCAGCCATTTCACGAGGGCCAGTCTCGTGCTTCTCAAGTTGCCTCGTACATGCCCGAAAAGAATTCTGGGTAATTCTGCCATTCCACGACAAGGGAACACCCCCGAATTTTTCATTTCATAGATTTTTTATAAGTGTCGGCTCACCCAGTCCTACCAGCAAAATACAGCACCGATTGAAGTTTTTAGCTTTCAAAACTTGCCCAAATTGTATCGGTAGGTCCTGGAATTCGTGCACAGAAAGGCCAGAGAGACAGCTTCACTCGTGAACCGCCATGTCTACAACAACTGAAGCATTTTAGGCGTGCCAGTCTTCACGAAACCATCTCTCACCTCTGTCTCCAGAAGACCAGACATGCACGGTCGCACGATTCTTACAGTTACGTTTATGCATGTACAATCGACTGAAATATCAATTGCTCGTAAAAATAAAAATAAAAATAAAAAATTTCCAGCATCCTTTTTTGGCATGCTACGTATTGGAGAGCCAGAACATTTGCGCATGCACCGACGGAATGTTTGAACAAGAGAGAAAAATTGCAGTACCTCCAGACGTGGCGCTGGAGCGTCGTACCAAACGAGTCATCCCGGGATTTCGGCCCGTGCGATCGCTTTTGGACGCAGTTGACCCTTCGCTGCTTTCTGCTACCGACCTTGCCTCCCGGTACGGCATTGAGGGAGAGATATGTCGGCCCCTAAACCATATGTGACAAATCCCACGCCTACTCACAGCTCCAGACCGCCCTTGTCATTACAATTTAACGTAAGATTTCGATGGCTTATATATTCAAAGCAAAAGTCATTTTCTCTCTCATATGGTAAGCACTGGAGTCGCGCATTACAAAGTGTACGCACGCGCTCTGCTAAAGGTAACATAGACACATGCGTAAACCTTCTTTCATCTCGAAATTTCAGAGTAATTACAAGAGCTAATATCTTCCAGCCAGACATCACAGTTACAGCTAAAATACATAGCCCATACGGATAAATAACGAAATATGAAATATTTCAAGAAACATGCAGTCATTTTTTTAAAAGCAGCTATACAAAATGCGGCCTGGATTCTCATTTTAAAACCTGTTAACTCAGTCAGTACGCATAAAATCAGGTAGCGCATTCCATAACTTAGCTGATACTGAAGTAAGAAAAAGAAATAAGACCATGACTGGTTGTTCTAGGTTTATTGAGGGACAGATTGTGATTTCCGGGAACATCATGACAAGAAGACCGGAGAGAAAACTCAGTTAGGGATACTCCTAAGTATCTGGTTAGAAATCTTCCCTCTCACTACTTTTACCTCCGCCCGCGCTTTAGCCAGCCATTTCACGAGGGCCAGTCTCGTGCTTCTCAAGTTGCCTCGTACATGCCCGAAAAGAATTCTGGGTAATTCTGCCATTCCACGACAAGGGAACACCCCCGAATTTTTCATTTCATAGATTTTTTATAAGTGTCGGCTCACCCAGTCCTACCAGCAAAATACAGCACCGATTGAAGTTTTTAGCTTTCAAAACTTGCCCAAATTGTATCGGTAGGTCCTGGAATTCGTGCACAGAAAGGCCAGAGAGACAGCTTCACTCGTGAACCGCCATGTCTACAACAACTGAAGCATTTTAGGCGTGCCAGTCTTCACGAAACCATCTCTCACCTCTGTCTCCAGAAGACCAGACATGCACGGTCGCACGATTCTTACAGTTACGTTTATGCATGTACAATCGACTGAAATATCAATTGCTCGTAAAAATAAAAATAAAAATAAAAAATTTCCAGCATCCTTTTTTGGCATGCTACGTATTGGAGAGCCAGAACATTTGCGCATGCACCGACGGAATGTTTGAACAAGAGAGAAAAATTGCAGTACCTCCAGACGTGGCGCTGGAGCGTCGTACCAAACGAGTCATCCCGGGATTTCGGCCCGTGCGATCGCTTTTGGACGCAGTTGACCCTTCGCTGCTTTCTGCTACCGACCTTGCCTCCCGGTACGGCATTGAGGGAGAGATATGTCGGCCCCTAAACCATATGTGACAAATCCCACGCCTACTCACAGCTCCAGACCGCCCTTGTCATTACAATTTAACGTAAGATTTCGATGGCTTATATATTCAAAGCAAAAGTCATTTTCTCTCTCATATGGTAAGCACTGGAGTCGCGCATTACAAAGTGTACGCACGCGCTCTGCTAAAGGTAACATAGACACATGCGTAAACCTTCTTTCATCTCGAAATTTCAGAGTAATTACAAGAGCTAATATCTTCCAGCCAGACATCACAGTTACAGCTAAAATACATAGCCCATACGGATAAATAACGAAATATGAAATATTTCAAGAAACATGCAGTCATTTTTTTAAAAGCAGCTATACAAAATGCGGCCTGGATTCTCATTTTAAAACCTGTTAACTCAGTCAGTACGCATAAAATCAGGTAGCGCATTCCATAACTTAGCTGATACTGAAGTAAGAAAAAGAAATAAGACCATGACTGGTTGTTCTAGGTTTATTGAGGGACAGATTGTGATTTCCGGGAACATCATGACAAGAAGACCGGAGAGAAAACTCAGTTAGGGATACTCCTAAGTATCTGGTTAGAAATCTTCCCTCTCACTACTTTTACCTCCGCCCGCGCTTTAGCCAGCCATTTCACGAGGGCCAGTCTCGTGCTTCTCAAGTTGCCTCGTACATGCCCGAAAAGAATTCTGGGTAATTCTGCCATTCCACGACAAGGGAACACCCCCGAATTTTTCATTTCATAGATTTTTTATAAGTGTCGGCTCACCCAGTCCTACCAGCAAAATACAGCACCGATTGAAGTTTTTAGCTTTCAAAACTTGCCCAAATTGTATCGGTAGGTCCTGGAATTCGTGCACAGAAAGGCCAGAGAGACAGCTTCACTCGTGAACCGCCATGTCTACAACAACTGAAGCATTTTAGGCGTGCCAGTCTTCACGAAACCATCTCTCACCTCTGTTTTCTTTCAGAGGCTTGCCTTTACCCACATTCCAGCTTAATGATGCCAGCCTGGGGGCTTCTGTGGACGAAGATGGCCCGAAAAATCACTAAAATGATAAACATACCAGATTGGAGCCAATTCTCTTGCTCGCATAACATTGTCATTTGATGCCCAACCTGAGCCCACGTTGACTCAAAACCGCAGATGTTTCAATGACAACTCCTTATACGGTGAAGCCAAGTGCTGGAGACCGTTCATCGGCAAAAATGTGCAAAAAGATAGCAAACACTTAGCAGGTAAAGTGTTCAGGCTGTTTTAAACTAGCGACGCAAAGGCTAACGCAATCGCAAGAAAATGCATGTGATCTACCAAAACTTAAAAGGCAAATGCAAGCGCAAGCACAACGCAAGAAATGGAAATGTTTCAATTTGTTTGGGCTTGCTTTTGCATTTCTTATGTGTGAACAAGGTGAAAAATACTTGTTTCATGCTTCGTCCGCCATCTTGGGATACTCGATTGCGGGTGGGTATTTCGATGTGTTTGAGTTTGCGTTCGATGTGTGAAATTCCATGCGCTTGTGTTTGCGTCGCACTTGTGAACCAACCTTGAGTTTCTCCGCCATGATACTCCACCATTCGGGCTGACCTCATAAATTTCTAGGAGAGAAGGGCCATTACTGCGTGTGCGCAAGTTAAACAAACACAATATAAAACTAAGCTAAAATAAACTCGAAAACGGCTTAGCTCAAATCTGTTGCTCGTGCGTCGACCGTTTTGGTTGTCTTACATTTGGTGTCAGAAGAGAGATTTGAGAAACTAAGTAGAGTTAAAACGGAAACGAGCTAACCCTTTCTCTCGTAAGAACGACACTTGTGGATTTATTTTGTCCAAGCGTTCAGAAGTAAAAGGGTTAAATGACACACAGCATTCCCCATCAGGGGTAGGAGAAGATAAGAGGGAACCAGGTGGCTACCTACAAGGTGTAGTTGAGTTGACGACTGTTGAAGACATGTCCAGGCAGGGGTCAGAGCAGGGTATGAACCATTTGCAACAACATCTAAATAAATACAACACCCTAACAGCTCTACTATCACGCCTTGTTTATACCTCCTCTCCAACGTTAGAAATTAGAGAGCTTTAGGTTCTAAGACGAGGATGATAACGAGAACGAGTACGAGATTTGACTGCCCGTTTTTAGCGAAAATACTTAGAAGATTTATAACCCAGACGGTTAATCCTACTCTTTCACGGTTAGCAGGATAGATTGCTCAGTTATTCTTAACGCTGGAAAGTAAGCTTTTTCGCTGATCGAAAACTGCCAAAAGTGCAAGCAACCGTGTTGTTTACTTGTTTTGACACGATGACATTTTTGCAAAACCTCGTACTAAAATGACGACGGTGTCATGTTTTTGCCGTCAAAATGACGCTGGTTTGCCCTCGCTCACTCTTGCTCTATGAGAAAATCTCGTACTCGTGGAATCTAAAGCTCTCTATTAACATAAGCCTGAGATCAAATCAATGTTCTGCACAATTACTTATAATTAGCGCAAGTTTTCATATGCCGGACTGTGCTCTATGGCAATGATCAGGGAAAAAAATATTTCAAATCAAATGTAACATGGTGAAGATCCCAAACTGATAAGAGCTAGACAACCAGTTGGCTGCATGCAAAGTGTGGTACATATGAATAAGACATTAAACCAGAAAAACAGACTGAATTCTTAGTATTTGTAGTCAGACGTTGCCATCGTGAAAGTTGCCTATTTGAGATCGTGAAAAACAAAGCCAGCTTGTAGTGAGAGTGGGGTCAGTCTAGCCCAGGTGCAATCACATGCAATCCAGCCCTACAGACTACGAAGTCTCCTTGAAGCAATTGAACAGTAACAAAACGAACGGTTGCGACCAGAAATAAAATCATCAGAATTAGCAGTCTTCGCAAGTTTTAAATACATTTGGGTCAATATAAACCAAAGTAGCAGTTTGGATGAAAACGTTTGGACAATATTATTGTAAACCAAAGCAGCAGTTTCCAAAAATTAAGAAAGTCCCAGACAAATGTCACTTTTGAGATGTATCTCCCCTCTTATAATAATGGTCGTTTTTAGCTCGTGGAGAGCTATCGGAATGGTTGGGGAATCAGGCTGTCAGGCGTAAACAATGGAAAATTTGTAATCGATTTCTGATCGTCTCAAGTTCGGCAGGCGCATTCGTGCATTCGTTAAATGGTCGTTAAGAATGCTCTTATTCGGCTCCCAATGAAAGACGTTCAATATAATGTACTACACTGCATTTCTAACCACTCTATAGGCTTGATAATGCGCTATATCACCACCCTGACGTAGTATCTTACTTACTCCACGAGCTTACCACAGGATACCTTTGATTCTTAGAAACCACTTACTCGTTTTCCTTTCATCCAAATAGTTGAAAATCTGGCAGGATTACCACTTTTCATGGACCTAGGGTTGTGGAGGACCTGGTGACTTTGGTTGGATTTGTAATCTCTATAGATATTTTTGCCAATGAAGAGAGCAACCCAGCTTAATTTACTCTGCTCGTTTACTGAACCAAAACTATTGCAAACCGTTTCATGGAAAGGTTGTGAGTTTTTTGGAAGTCTGAACTTAGTGTGAAACCAGTTCTTTTTGGAGTAATTCACTAAAATTTGAGAATGGCACAACACATTCCATGCACTTTTTCATTTCATCGTCTACTTCCTTCTTTGATATTCTTTGTGAGATGCTTTCAGGAAGGCCTTTTCTTTGAGCGGGGAAGGAGTTTTTTTCAGAATAGGGCAAGAATAATGTTAGGACGTAGAATTTTAAAAATGTAAAAAAAGAAACATCTGATTTCTAAGGCATAGATTGCATTCTTGAGGACTGAAACAGGCATGTCATGTTAAAGAACGTTGTCTAGGACTTAACGTGACTGGATGATAAAAATAATTTGGCAGCCGATTAGGTTAAAAGAAACTGTTTTTTGATTGGTTGCAATATTGGTTAACCAATCAACGCTCGAAAAAAGTGTCGAGCCAGTCATTTCTTGCCACCTCTAATGATGTCAATCATTGTATGGTATAAAGGTACTCCAACTAGCAAGCCAATTAACGTTTCATACAATTGACATATTTGTATTAGTGACTGATGATTATCTTTCAGTGTTTCAACATTTTTAAGTACTTCATCAATTATTTATCTTTTATATTCTACTGCAAGTAGTACTCAAATTATTCAAAATACAAGATGGTTGATGTCACAAACTATAGAATGTTCAGCTGGTTTATACAGCTTGACATCTAAAATTACTTTTAAACCTGTAAGGACCATGAAAAGTTGAATAAACAATACATACATCCAACTTACAACCCCCTATAAACTAGGCACCTCAGTCCTTTTGTGATCACAATTCTTTAAAACTCTGTAACAGTCAAAGCCTTGTAAGGATTCTATCCATTTTTGAGTTAATTCAGAGTTGGGGAACATTCAAATGTTTATGGCAGTATGATCATGGCCATGATAAAAGAGACAATTCTGCCATCCAAGATGATCTTTAATACACGTGTCTCCTGCACTTTAAATATAAGGTCAACTACATCTATAAGCTGGTGAAATACTAATTAAATACAGTCATACATCTTTTGCCCAAGACTCTTTCAACTGGTGCAAAATGAAATGTCCAGAGAGATACTTAACAGTCCACAGAGAAGTAAAATAAAAAATAGTATTAGTAATTTTTATTAATTACTATGCAAAAAACCTGTGACGAGACAATATGCTCCTCATACTGTCAATGAGAAACCTGGACAATGGAGGTTTGACTGTATTAACATAACCTTAACATAATAAAAGTACGAGACAATATGGACTCCGAAATTCACTGTAGATACAGCGCATCTAGAATTTTTTAATTTATGTCTTGTTTTGTTCACGTAGTAAGGTAATTTTTCAAATCAACCTACGTCATGTAAGTGTACATATTCAGCCTGATTGACTGATGTTTTTCTTATCACTGACACTGCCGTCAATTGACAGATTACCACACGTCTGGTTAGTTTGATTCGTAAGTATCTCTTTCATCATTATTAATATAGAAGAGGTAATGAAATTTACAAAATGTCGTTGATGCTGCCTGGGTCATAAGTGATCGTAAGACATTGAATTGAATGATAATACAAAGCAAATATGGTACATGGCATTCGCAGTTCGGAAAAAAAAGTTGATATTTAGTTATGTACTTTTTGAACTCAAAGCTTATGTTTCATTGAAGAAATAGTTTCACTAGTTTTCAGCCTTTACAGGGTAAGACTTCAAGCCAATAACATTGAGAATACATGTACATGTAGATTTTAAACGATCTCATCATTTATTGAAAGATTCTAACAGTCGGGATATCTTGACATTTTTTTAATTTAACTGATCCTTTTAGTAGATACAATGAACAGTTCAGTACAATTCTCGGCAGGTATGGATTGCACGCATTTCCATGAAAAATTTAGGGCCTTGGTTTGCTGAACAACGGAGCAAGACATGATGGCCAGATTACTATATGAAACTAAATTAGCATTAATACAATGTCACTTGTTATTTAATTCAAAGAAAATGCTGATCAATGACAGTTTATTTCTGCTGGAGCTGTTCATCTTGTAGTTCCTGTTGATCTTGCTTTTCTTCAATGTCCTTTTTCCCTTCAACATAAAAGACAGGTCCCCCACCATAAATATCATGTAGAAATCTCCATGCCTCCAGGGATAGCTGTCCATATTCGGAATCTGTAAAAATAAAATTATAATTGGAATTAACGCAAGTCTCTGAAGTCAATTTTTAAAACATTGCCAATCGAGTTCAGCAACAGTTTCATTTTACATGTAACTGTGCTTGTGATTGACACAAACAATTAAAATAATTTAGCGATTGAGAATCGCATTTTCAGGCAAAGGCAAACAGCAGCCTGACAAATATAAATAAAAACTTGTTTGACTTAAGCTTACTTTTTGTCTGTTATCTTCCGATAAAAGAGAGAGAAAGGTAAGAAAGAGAATGAATGCTTTCATGAAAGGAAGTGTGACACATTTGTACATGATAAGGATGGGGCAAACGTCAGCTCCTCAAC
>NC_090870.1:64560430-64565430 GCF_036669935.1 Montipora foliosa
GTGTTTTTTTCCATAACTGTCAACTGAGCGGCGTTTTGTTTTTTCCAGGAGATTCAAGTCCTTGCACAATATGTAGCTCTAATAGTACACGACATTGTTTGGTATCGTAAATCATTACGGTGCCATGGTAGACATCTTTGCTATATACCCTCTAAGAAGACATGTGGTTCAGTAAAATACTAAGCCCAGAACGATTGAAGAAAATAACAGGAAATCGAGAAACATTTGGCTTCAAAGCCGATATGTTGATCATTTACAACTTCTTTTTCACCACAAGCTTAAGCGTGTACTCTGAGCTTCTGACACCTTTCCAAGACCAATGTTACTAAAGTTTTTTTTTTCCCTTTCCAGCGGGGTTAGCATCTGGATGGGGGACGTTAAAATATGCGACTTTTGCTGTCAGGAACATACGCCCAAAAATTCTATTTTAACGCTCAAAAATGCGAACAAAGCAAGGTACAGATTTTGCTAGCCTGCTTTATGCAAAACAAATATTGACGAAAAAGTAAATAAATATTAAGATGTAGTTTTTAAGGAGAGCTGCGAAGGAAGTTTTAGGAAGTGTCGATCGAGAATAAAACAATTTGCCATCAGCGAAAAACATTTCGGGAGATTTTTGTTACGTTCCATCAGAGTTCAATTTTTCTATCGTACTTTTGGTCATACAAGTAAAATCGCAAAATCGGAAGTGACATCAATTTTAGCGGCCGCCTGTGATCAAGTTATACCTTGCGTGTTTACTGACAACTCACGAAACAAAGGATACATCTGTGACAAAATGACGGCATAACACCTGGTTTTTGTTAGTGCGTTTTTTTTTCTTTCAAGTGTTATAAAGTTCGACAAGATCTATGTGTGAATTTAACATAAAGATCACAATCGTTGATGCTAGTCCAAGTGTCAGCTGAAGTTAAGCTCCTCCGAATGAGGTTAGTACTTGGATGGGGGACGGCTGCGAAGTCCCCGTGACGGCGATAGCTAATTCGTTTTTTTTAAACTTGATTTCATTTTTTATCTTGTTTGGCCGTTCAAAGCTATTTTTTTATTTTCTTTCTACGTCAAAACGGCGAACAAACTGGTTCCCAAGAAATATTGGAGTACGTATTCGTTCTATGCAAAATGCTTCTAATGAAGTATTCGTTGTATGCAAAATAATAATGTTCACAGTGGAACACACAAGTACGAAGCAAGATCTAGAAATAACGTAGAAAATTCTCCTTACCTTTAAAGCTTGCCTTTCTCAAAGAAAAAGCATCTATCCACTTTATCGAATACCGGTAGTTTAATACTGAAACAATCATGGCGGGCGGAAAGATTCTATTATAAATGTTTGCTTTCACCATTTTGACGGAAGTGTGTCACGATGGCCGAGTGGTCTAACGCGCTAGCAGAGAAAAATCGTGATGGCTTGGGAAGTATAGGAGTTCTCCTCGGGGCAGGGAAGTTTGGTAATACCGTAGGGAATATAAATCAGTCCACCCGAGATTAATTCAATATCCGTGGGGTATGCACATTTCTGACTACCAACAAAAAAAAGATTCCAGCCCGATTTTAAGACGTGGATGCCTTCGGCATTCCACGTAATTATTGCTTGTAGATACAAACTTCATCTATTAAAGAATACTTATTAATGAATATGAATCCCCTTATACAGTACTATAATTATCTTCAAGTCATCAAACTTTGCACATGCTTTGTTAATCTCCCCTTGAATAGAATTTAAAATATCAGATTTTGAGATAAATTGGAGGGCTGTAAATTGATTTCTGTAGCTACATGTATCAAGGGGGCCTTTGAAAAATGGCAACCCAGTCTTCACGTCCCAGTTGATGTAACAGTTCCTTTTATAATCACTTTCATACTTTGTGGAAATGTACAATCACTACTACATTTCTTCTTAGTTCAAGGTTCAATGTGCTTTACAGGAGGTTGCAAAATTATCATCATTTATATTATTATTTTCTTTCATTTATCACACCATTCAATAAAGTTGATGGTTATTAAATATCGTTAAAACTAATTCCCAGTTTAGTTCAAGGGACACTGTGCTGTGCTTTCTTGACTTAAGGCTGAAACTCAGCAAATAATATTGTTTAAGTCATGTGAACAACTGGGAACAAACCTCCAACACTTCCATGATGTGTAATGATGGCCACAAGATCATATGTTGTACATCTGTGACTGGGATCCAGTTTGTTGAAATCTGAATGCAATTAAGACAGCTTAGTCAAGCGCAAACGCTTTTATGTCAATTATCCCTTGGACATGGTGTGTGCTGTGATAAGCCAATAGATATTCTAGCTAGTTACAGCTCATTGTTCTTTCTACAGGAGATAATTATGGCCCACGTGATCATGAGTGAATTGAAGGAAAAGTGAAGCTTTAACTAGCCCACAAATTAGGTTTGTAGGAGGAATTATTAATCTAACTTGCAACTTCTACTTAACATATTGACACCTGGACCACCACCATTGACAATTAAAATTGTCTGGTGCTAGACAGAGTAAAATCTGTCAAGTCCCACTCCTTGAGGTCAATGGGTTAAATGGGGAGATGGATGTAGAAATAGGATTTAGATAATGAAAAGAATTTATAGTGAGGAATTAACAGAAAACAGCTTCAATTTCAGAGAAGATTTACCCAAATACAATTTGCACATCTTCTCTATGATTTGCCTGCTCCTGTCAAAATGCTCTTGGACCCTTATCTCTCAAACAAGCTTCATGTATTAATTTGGGTCCAAACAACCTAACTGGATTTCTAACGTTTGTGAGCCATGACAACAAAATTCAATGTAGTTTCTTACCTTTAACCACAAAGGGTTTCATGTCCAGTCCAGTAAGTGGAAAAGAAATGAAATTATTGATTTTGGCAGAGAAGTACATTTCATGCTTGAAACGTTTCAGATGAATACACAAGATCTGCAAGAAACAAGGCAAAGAAAAATCTCTTAATTAAACAGCAAGTACATGTACAATGTAAAATAATGGTCATGATAAATTGAAGCCAAAATCCAGGCTTTATTTGTTCAAAGCCTTAGGTAAAACGTTTTATTTTCTTTGAAGTCACTAGTCTTCATAACTGCCTTTCACCATTATAATAAAATAGTATCAAGCTAGTTCAGTAATAATATTGAGTTGGTAAGGAAAGGAAAGGAAAGGAATGGAACTTTATTTAAGTGTCTAGTCATTCTAGCACTGGAGCACTAATTGGGGACACTTTAAACTGAAATCAACAATTAATGCAAATGAAGTCAAATGTTGGTTTTTGAGGAGAGGGGAAAACCGGAGTACCCTGCGTAAAACCTCTCAGTGCAGAGTAGAGAACCAACAAACTCAACCCACATGACACCGAGTCTGGGCCACATTGGTAGGAGGCAAGTGCTCTCACCACTGCATCATCCCAGGTGGATAAATGTGCATGGTTTTGGATTTGAGTAATTTTTCCGGCCATTTTCTCCGGCTTTTTTTAATGTTATGTTCTCAAAATGATACAGTACCTAAACTATAATGACCATGCAAACTTTAAAATCACTCAATACGCTATCTGGTTCAGATTTGACTAACCTCAGGAAGATTCACAACTTTACAAAGCTTGATACCATTTCTAAGCCTGAAAAACAAAAAGGTTATACAGTATCTAATATACATGTAGTCATAAGCTTAGCCAATGTACAACCTCTCCAACAAGACCTTCAACCTTTGTCACAACTATTAATAATAAAATTATAACTTGCTAATGCTTTACCCAAAATCCACACACTTATGTTACTTTCAAGGAACATAAGAGGGACATAAACAAAGCCACTGACATGAAAAAAGAAAACCAAAATAGCAGCTCAGGACTATGTTACAACAACATCTACAGAACTTTTTGCTGGACTTCAATGCTTGCAACTTTAACCAGAGTAAGTACCACCTAACATTTGTCCCGGTGAGCTATTATGTAAAACTCCATTTTTTGCAACTGCATACTTACTTTTTACATTTTTCACAACTGTACATGTTGTCTCCTAAATGAGAAAAAAATGATTCAATTTAGAAATTATTTTTACAATTTTGCAATTGTACAAAACGTAATGTGAATGAACACTCAATGTACCTTTAAGTTCATCTGCTGAAAAGAATGCAGAGAGGCAGTCATGAAGTGTGACTTGGGGACCTACAAACCACCTGCACATGTCAACACAAATGTTGAAATGTGTTAATACCACAAATTACACATGACAGGAAAAAAATGATAGTGATGATTTACATGTAAACTGCCTACACAATTGGCAACAAACTGAATGGCTAAAGAAATGCTCTGGTTGGTGCCTTCTTTTGACAGCCATGATAATTGCCTGTTTCACTATCTTGACAGTGTGTACCTTCTAAGCCATTCAAATATTGTCAACATCCAGCCTTTTTCCTGATCTCTGTCCATCAAAGATGAGCATGATGTCAGTGGAGAGCACTGAGAAGAATGAAGGACTGTCAATTCATCCTTGCCTAATAAAAGAACCATCGGAAAAATATTGGTATTGGCCATAATAATTATAATGATAAAGATAATTAATTAAAATAAACTATTGGAGAGGGGAGTGAGAGAGTCTTTCAACATCCCTCCATTCACATCTACTGTAGGAGATTTGGCTGCAGAATATAAACCGATGTGGTCACATTGATATACCGGTACATGTACATGTACTAAGTAAACTGAAATTCACAAATTCCCCTATTGAATCAAAAAATAATGAGCATTTTTCAGTCAAGTGCAAAAAAACCAAGTGCAGCCCAGTGGTTAGGGCGCTTGCCTTGAGATCTGGAGTTAAGGGGGTTCAAGACGCGTTCTGACCACTTGTTGAATTTGTTCCTGGCAGTCCCTGGTTCAACTTCTCATAAATAGCAAACATGTTTGCCTCCAGCCAATTAGGGTTCTTAACAATTGTTGTTGTTTTTATTGTTCTGTTCTATCAGTTGGTTGATTGGTTCATTGGCGCTGAAAAGCCCCTATGGGGA
>NC_090870.1:64567930-64580430 GCF_036669935.1 Montipora foliosa
TTTTTTTTCCTTTCACATCTACTGGTCACAGGAAAAAATAACAGATCCCAATTTTTGGATATTTTAGGGTATTTTGAAGAATACCAACAAAAATCCCAAATTTGGAAGAGTGAGACAAGTCCCAGTCAGGGAACTTGGTTGGGAATTCCCTGGTTGGGACTTGTCTCACTTTGCCAAATTTGGGATTTTTATCGGTATTCTTCAAAATACCCTAAAATATCCAAAAATGGGAATCTGTTATTTTTTCCTGTGGGTATCTCAAGTGAAGACGAATGGTCAAAGGGAGAATCACGTAGAAAAATATTTATCCATTTCTTCAATTCATGGTCATTCAGGGAACTGCTAATTTAAAATAAGAGTCGAGAGTCCTTTGCTTCTTAAGACTTCACAATCTAAAATCTTGTAAATTTTAACTCTATCAGGTTCATAATACAGTAGGCTAAACAGTTTACCTCTGACAAAAAAGTGATATTAAACAATAATTTATTCCACGAGGGTGCAGTGTTGGATATGAGATGATACATAGCCAATGAGGCATGTAGCACCAAGTTCACTTTAATTGTCTCACAACCAACAAGCACAAGTGGAATAATAAAGTGCTTTATTAAAAACACTCACAAGTTATGGATAAATCTTCCCTCCTTGATTTTGTAAATACAAGAAAAATGATGCGTGCAGTTACTGATAATTATTTGTAGAGCGTGGTATATACCATGATGGCTAAGCCAATCAAAACACAAGAATTGCATTATCCAATAATCTAGTTTTCAATAACTCCAGTTTTTCCTCAAAAAAGGGCCTTCCGAGCAATATTATTATGCTTTGTCTAAGTTACCGAGTGAGATGTTGTGCAAAGATTTCAAAAGTAGTAAAATATTCAAAGGTACATGTAAAATGAAATCAAGGTATGGCTTCAAAACCGCAGTGAGATGAAATGATTGCTCCTTTAAATGCCTTTATTCAAACCAACCATACCATCATGCAAGTTGCCATTATGAGGCAGACTTGTACCTCCTAGTAGCCTCTTGTTATGATGATTTGGTTCATCATCATTATCACCACTCTCTGTTGATGCTGGGTCCTCCATAAGTGATGGCAAAGGCTGTTTCAGCTCTTCATGAAGCTGATCCATGATACAACGTAAAAATTCCTGTGCATCCTAGGATCAACAAAATGATATAATTTACTTAATAACATTATTTCTTATCTCTCCCAAAAATTGAAAGAGCCTGGTTTTGTTAACAATGGGGCCCTCTGGCATAGTGGACAGCGTCATAAATTCTTGTGCTTAGGTTTGAAGCTTTGAGACCTGTCTCCACCACTGAATTGTTTTTTCCAAGATGAGAATCTTTGCTCGTTACAGTCTTTGTCTCTCTCCACAGAGTCACCTGTATGGGTACTCTTAGCAAATTGATTGGGATACAAAGAAGCATTGCCATGGACTTGCACCCCAACCCAAAAAAGAAAGAAAGGCAATACCATAAAATACTACTGCTGAAACCAGGATAGGCTCTAGCTGTGTGAGCCTCCAATGGCTCTTAATTAAGTAACTTTTACATGCACCTTTTTCTTTCACCAAAATCCTATTGGTGTGACACAGCAACAACAAGCTGTTGCGCAAAGCCTCTAAATCATGAATAAATTTTATTCACTAATTCTTTTATGATCTACGAAAAATTCTGACAATCACATTTGAAAACCATACAGTTAATTAAAGGGGCTATGTCACGCGAAATGGTGTAATCTCATGACAACCTAAATGCCCAAAAAGTAGAATGAAATATTGCAATTTAACCACTTAAAACTGTTAAACAACATAAAAGAAATACATTAAAAAGGATGGATGGACGCAAATGGACAAGACTGAAACAAGGCATTTGGGAAATATTGAAAAACCTCGGCCCACTGCTTTTCAATTGGTTGTGGCAAATATCACAAACAAGATGGTTCTGAGAAAAAGTGACCTTTACACTGGCAATTTGTCACAAACACTTGAAATACATTGGGCCAAAATTTTTCAAGATTTCCCAAATGTCTTCTGTTTCAGTCTTGTCCATTTGCATCCATCCATCCTTTTACTGTATTTCTTTTATGTTGTTTAACAGTTTTAAGTTATAACGATAATTTAATCAGTAAAGGAATTCCACATTACCATTCTCGCATTTTGAACTTGTGATTAGGCAGTGCATACATGTACTATTGGTACTGTGCATATGTTCTGCGCATCTTGAGATACTTGGGTTTCCTATGGGTGGTGCTTATTAATACAGGGATATTTTTGCGCGCTTTAAAACTATGCAGAGAAAGCAGAGCTTAGCAGGTGCTCTTGGTATTCAAAAGGACAATTGGGGGTAGTCATGCATTTTTCACAGATAATTAAGCTTCAATTTGGAAAAGAACGCTATACATAGCTTTGTAATTTAGCACTTTTTACAAATTTTGTTGATTAATTTTCTTTGAAAAATGCTTGGTTAGCCCCAATTTTCTTTTTGGATTTCAATAACACTTGATAAGATCTGCTTTTTCTGCATATTCAGTAAACCATACAAAAGTACTTTTGAATTACATGTACGGTAGCAGGGACAGTCCTTTGCATAGCCCCTTTAAGTTATTGCATTTGAGCTGAGACTAGGGAACCATGCATGTAGCTTTTCAGAGTTGCTCCTGGTTATTCAAAAGAAACTAGACCAGAAAAAAAATAGTGTTTTCTCTAATGTTCTAGCTGAAAGTAAACAGTAAGGGGTATTTACACAAGACTGGGACGAACTCAGGCCAGTATGAACTTTACTTATATGAAACCAAGATGATATTCTAATAGTGCCTGGTTTTGGGATGAAATGATATCTTTTGTCTAATAAATATATCGCTGACCCAAAAGCACACATGTACAAGCTTGAAATTTCTGGACCCCGTCTGAGATTTGTTGTCATTTACATGAGAACAGTATGAATTCAGACCGGTACGAGAGTTTCCCGTCTTGGTCCACAACCGAGACAAAGGCAAATCGGTCTGGGTTTAAATTGTCAGGCCAGTCTCATGTAAACGCAAAAAAGGAAATGTATGGAGGCCTATATGAACTCATGCCAGTCTGAGTTCATCCCGATCTGATGTAAATACTCCCATCGAGTACAGCCACACACTGGATGTTAGTTATCTCAAAAAACCAAACTTAAAATCAGCTCACCTGTTGCCCATAACCTCTGAATTGTGAATTAACCAGTCGTACACTACGCAGAAGTTGAGAAGGGACAACATACTTTGGTCTGAAAATGAATAAGAATAATATATAATTAGTCCTGAGAAAATGTTCATGAGAATTTCACACTGCAAGTGAAGTTGACCATGGCCACTTTTATTCAGTATTCAAGGTAAAGCCTTTTTTTTATCTCCTTGAAGTCACTGTTAGCCTTACTAGGCTTTAGCAAAGTTTATGGTCATTCTGCACAATTCCACCAATTTCTGCCAAATCAACTGGACTTACATGTACTGTATGTTATGGTCCTAATATCATGGGTGACAAATTACTCCTTAATTTTGGCGCGAAATTTCAGCGTTAATTTATAATTTCACATGTGAAATTACAAAATTGCCATGGTAACATCTCTCGTATCTCGATCAGAGCCAAGATGGCGTCGAGATTTAAGACAGTGACCATCGAAGAAGTTACGGAATTAAAAGGCATGAAGAATTCGAAAGGTATTTTTTGTGAAGAAACTCAGAAAATTACGAACTTTAGCAAAAATGTATGCTTTAAACGAAAACTGTATTCTTCTTAATGTTCTCGGTTTTCGGTACAATAAACCAGTAAAAACAATTACGGTTGTGAGCGTAATTTGTCACCCACAACATTAAAAGGTAATCAAATGGTTTTCTCATGAAATTAGGAAATAATTTCACTTGCGTGTTGTCAAAATTCTGATAATTTCCCTTGCCTAAAGGCTCGGGAAATTATCAGAATTTCGACAAAACATGCGTGAAATTATTTCCTAATTTCACTCGTCGCCATTTGATTACACATACATATTATGCTCAAAATTACAGCAATAGGATGGAGAAAGAGAGGAAAACAAACTCATTCCCCTCCCTACATTTTTGGTCTTAAAAAAGTTACATTTTTTAAAAAAACATAGGTACTGTAAGTCTTCACATGACTTCAATATTATTCCTTGTGTGAAATCTGGACATGATTTAACAAAACAAACTCAATATTGTAATTAATTATTTAAGGATGCTTTTGGCTTAGAGCCCTTCATTTGTTCTATGGTGTGTCTGTTTAGTTTGTTCATTATAAAATTAATGATTAATTTTATCATAAATGCAAGATGGATCTTGCAGCTAATCATGCTAGTTTCTGAAGAAACAGTCAGTGGTGCTACAGTGCACAAAGATGGGTGAGTGGGTGAAGATGCACTTTCAATATTGTAAGACTTGTTTCTACAGACTTAATATTTGTCCAACTGGTCTTTTGTGATGCTCTTATAAATACACCAGTGCCATTATCACAGTAACTCAAATACATGTATGGTTATAATGCACTGTACCATACCTTTTTCTTGACCAGAGCTCATTGATCAGAACTGAGTAGTTCCTGCAGACTGCAGTGGTCTTAACTTCCTTGGCAAAACTGCTGCACTCCAAGAAGTACTGCGTGAGAGGTGGACTGACACAATACATGTACATGTATAATTAAAATATAACCCACATAATAACTTATTCTTACACACTATCCCATTAATATCGAATAAATCTAAACAGTAGGGCTTTGCTCTATGTGACACACTAAAGACATTAATTTTACATATGGAAAAAAGATAATCCAAAAACGAGTAATGAAAATAATTTTAATCACTTGTTTTGGATTACACCTACAGAATGACAATCTGATACATTATATTGCTGTGTGAAATGCAAAATATGCATGATTGGGTTTACCTAAGCCTTAACAAAGGTTAAGACACTTGAAAACCAACCATCATAAGCAAGATGCCAAAATATTAAAATTGGATAACGTATAGATAGGGAAAACATGGCTAGTGTTACATTACACATGTTATATTGTTATGTTTTGTTAATCAAGTGCAGCTGGAGAGCACATTAGCTGGTCATACTATAGTCTAATACGCCCTGTTACATTAAATTCCTTACCAATTGGACAAAGCCTGTAGAGCTGCATTCATATAGCACGTATTTCCAATGTTTGCAAGCCCACATAGCCCTGAAATAACGAAGTTAACCTTTATGAGCTTGTTCATTATACATGTATGCAGAAAGAGCAGCGAGTCTTGCTCTGGAATCATCACAATCCTTGCAGCTGCATCAGCTGAGCCAGACACCGTAAGTGCTAGTCATCACGACCTGCCACACAGATATCAAGCTTGGCACATCTCCTCATGACGACCTCAGCCAATCCATACACCAGTCATTACTATCTTCAATGCAGGCCACAAACTCATAATATTTCTACAAGTACAAGGAGGGGTTACCTTTTTGCAAACGTTGGCCGTGTAGCAACAGACTTAACTATTATAGAGTGTACATGTAATTGTGAAGTGCTAATTTTCTACCCACATAGACCATGTGAGCGTTAACCCTACTAATGGAATTGGGCCCACACAAGGACAGAGAAAAACTCTGACCGGGGTGGGAACTGAACCAACAACCCTGGGGTCAGATCACAACCACCCCACCGACCGAGCCACAAGGCCAGACGGGAGCAAGTCGTGGGAATTTAAGACATGGCATCTGACAGGATGCGGCGATGCGGATCCGCATAATAATTATTCACTGAAATCGGCATCTTCCACATAATTCCGATATTCTCCGCATAATTCCGATATTTTTCGCAAAAAACAGAAGAAACACCTGATATTAGTGATAAAGCAGCTCCTTAACATCCTCAAAAACATAAAAGCCAAAGAAATTGACTGTTTTGAAACGCTTATTTTCCTGAACATTGAAGAAAACACACCATTTCGTTCACAAGATGAAAGTTCGTAAGAAAGATCGTAAGCAGTTTCCGTGCATTTTTTCGCCAATGAGCCTGGACACTAGTTTTTGTTCCTACAATGCTTCCCATTGGACGAGAAACAGTTACACTTCAGCAAATGACGTGACTGATAAGAAACTAAGGGTGCGTTCGATTGGCCATATTCCGGAATAGGAATACATGGAATAGAAGTTAGAAATCGTTCGTTTTTACGGAGATTCACATTAAAATCGTCAAACACCTGCTAAAATGCTATTTTAAACATATCTTTATCATCCTTGTTGCTTCAAAACGCCAGACGTACCGTTTTAAATCATCACTCCGCGTATTCTTATTCAAGAATAGGGTCAATCGAACGCACCCTAAGTCAATGATCGAGGGAATGGATCGCGCTCCAAAGGTATTACAATTTTGCTCCATTATCTCCAAATTGAAACAAAATTCATGACGAGAAACAAAATAATTTTTTATCGCTTTCTTTATTTTACCAAAAGTTGTGGCAAAATCCCAACTGCTAACCCTTTTATTTCAACGGTGAAAGCTGGTCGCAAATTGGTGACTCCTCCATGTATTTTAATCACAAAGGGCAAAAATCACAAATGCGATTATATTGGTTGCAATCTCGATTACGGATTTACCGTAAGCATGTAAATACATTGGACGGGCCTAATTATTAGTTTTATAACTTGTTTAAATTTCCGCATAATCCGGTGTAATTTCCGCATAATCAACGCATGTTTCTGTATAATATGGCCAAAAATTTCCGTGTAATCTTTAATTTTTTTCCGCATCCTATCAGAAGCCATGTTAAGATGTCAATGTCACAGCTATGAATTTATACAAGTACAAGGAGGGGTTAAGTTTTTGCAAGCGTTGGTCATGTAGCACTTATATGTGAACAGACTTAACTATTAGAGTGTAATATGAAGGTTCAGTTCCCACCCTGGTCAGAGTTTTTCTCTGTCCTTGTGTGGGCCCAATTCCATTAGTAGGGCTAACACTCACATGGTCTATATGGGTAGAAAATTAGCACTTCACATTACACTCTTAGACTAATAGTTAAGTCTGTCATAATATTTCTCTTTGGTAAAAACCAAAATGAGGTCTAAAACAAGCTTTTCAATACAAGTTTTCATACACGTACCTCTAGGTTTTAAGCCTTTCTCTACTTCCAAGGCATCTTCAATATCAAGAACCTCATGTGCCTAAGGGACAAAAGCATTATGAAACATATTTTTATGTTGTGCTCAGGTAAATTATTCTTGATTTGAAACTGTTCAAACCAGTTTTGTTTTGAGGTTCCATTGTCCTAAATCATGACTTTTTAATCCCAATTATTGTTTTGCAGCTTGCAAATATTTCTTTAGCTTGGCCATAATTTAGAAAATGCAAGTTTAAGTGTTTTGTTTACATTATCATATATATATTTTATCAATTGCATGCCATTTCAATCTTCCTAACAACTCCTCCCATAACATGGTACATGTAATTTGTGGCCTAACTACCCCTCTCATGACATGACAATTTGTGACCTTTTACTACACCAATGTAACAACACAAAGGCACACAAATCTCAAACAAAAATTTAATTTTCAACTAAGGACTTTTTATCCCTATGAAATCAATGAATAATAACCAATAATAAAGATACATTTATTATTATTATTATTATTATTATTATTATTATTATTATTATTATTATTATTATAAAAGAATAAAATCCTCAGAGTCAAGTTTTTTGTGTAGTGAACTAATAATAAGTGAACCATATTAGAATTCTGGTCCTAGACCCAATTGGTCGGTAGGAAGCTGAAGTTATTGGTCTACGCGTATCTAGTTAGTTGGGATGTTGCTGGATGGGAAGACTGTGATTGATGATATTGGTTTCGAGCTAAAAAAAAAACAGTTACATTACCTGTGTCCTGGATGGACTGGTAGTATCACTGCTGCCTGCTCTTGGTGAGTCATCAGATGTCTGAGACACCTCTCCCCGGCAGCTAAAACACCACATGCGGAAATCTTTCAAGTGCAAACATAAGTGATGATTTGCTTCCTGACAAATGAAAGAAAAACTTATGCTTGAAAAGAGTGTCAAGTATCATCAATTGAATATACTCTTAAAGAACCTGATAGGTTAGATTAAGGAGGCTCAAAACAATTTCAATACTTACAATAAAACAGTTACACAAAAATACAAACTTGGTGAAACCCAATTTTTATTGCTGGTCCAAGGTGATAAGCAGGCTAAGATAAAGCTTCTTGCAAAGTTTAAAACATTCTGTGGACTGTATCCATAGCCACCTTTACAATTATTGGAAATTTTAAGGTCACTCCGAATGCACTCCAGCAAATTTTTTCACCCTGTAGAGAGTTTTATCATAGCTTGCTAATCAATTTCCAGCAATAAAAAAATGGGAGTCAAAGAGTTAGTTTTGGAGATATAAGGCTTAGTGTTTAAAGACAAAATATAGGGCGTTTTTAGGTGAAATGTTTGTTGCTAGGGAATTTAGAACACCAATTTTATACCCAAAATGGACAAAATAAGATCAAAGGTGCATGTATGGGAAAAAGCATGAGTTATGCTACATCCAAAGAAGGCAATTTTTATACTCAAAAAACCCAAGCTCTGAACTAGAGTTAAATGCTTCAGGGACGTGAGCTTCTGGTCATACGGTATATCAGCTAATAACCGACACTGAGTGGACCAATCAGAAAGCTAGAAACACATTATCCTAGGTCAAAAGTTTAGTAATTATGAGTATTCCATTGGAACCTTCTAAAAACCGCCAGTTTGACTGTGTTGCTACTATAAATGTATTTGCAATGATTTGGTGTGGTGTAGCATGGCACATCCCACTTGTCACTGGTATTTTCTTGGAAAAAACCCACTTATCCTTTAGTTGATGAATATTCCAAGAGAGCAGAAGCGACTACTGAGACATTACATTATAAAACACCTTAAAGAGTTACATTATGTTTATTATGTGTAGCAATGCAACTGCTGATAACAACAATGAAATATGGTCTTAAAGTGCTACCTGACAATGAAGCTCAATGTGATTGTTTGCAAATCTTCCACATCCCACAAATGAACAACACCTCTGGATAAAAAAAATTTAAAAACCCAAAATGTTACAAGTGCTTAAAATACAGGAGCCGGTTGCTTGAAGCCCGGTTAGTGCTAACCGTTGGTTAAGAGGTATCAAAACCAACAGGTTTCCATGGTATTTAACGCTGGTTAGTGCTAACCATGCTTCGAGCAACCCGGGCCAGATCATTTGTGTTTTATTATATAGTTACATTGTATGCCTTATGCTAAACTACGTATAATGATAGATACTAACAACAACTAATAACAGTTTACCACTGACCTGCAAACAAACCCAGAGATCCGACCCAGATCTTTCACAATGATCACAGTTTCCCTAAGAAGAAATCACTCAAATCTTCAAAAGGAAGCAGTATACATGTATGTGCCACATTCTATAACAATTTCAAGGCAGTTACTCATAAAGCCAAACATTTCCCAACTAATGATTAGTCAAGGAAATGTGAATAACATCCCCCAATTACTTCCTTTTAGTTTGTTGGCAGCATTATTTTAAGAATAAACCATTTAATTAAGCCAATCAAATTATTAATCAAATTATGCCAATTTGTGATAAGGTATTCTGCAGTTGTTTAACCTTGAGCTGAAACAGGGATAATGAGAAAAGCCTTTAACAAAACACTAGTTATGCTAACAATGCTACATGCGTAAAAAAGAAAAACATATTAACTGCAAACAGAATTTCTTCATGCAGTAGAAAAGCTCATGCAAGACAAAGCTCAGGTTCTTTAGAGGAGGGCTTAGTCACTCCACCGAAGAGCTGCACGAAATAAATTACCCAGAGGAGTAAAATTAAAAAAAAAAATTCGATATTTAAATCTACCATGACAAAGCATAAATAATCATTTCAAAAGGAAGTAATCTTTCAGTTATACTCACTTCAGCCATTTTCCTCCTGATCTCTTCTAGATTAACGTCTTCTACAGAAATTAAATGAGGACAAGCCGGCATTTTCTTGTGAGAGTAAACCACCAAATGAAGAGTTTCAGACAAGAAACTCTGCACGACATGTATCGACGTGAAAAGAGTTCGGGTCAAAAGAACAGAAATTAAGAAGATCACTTTATCTTTCTCGTATGATCCACACGGCTGAAAAGTTGTCGACAATGGCTTCTTGTTTCTTGCTACCCTCCGAGTACCTTAAAAGGACTCGCTGCCTGAGAGGGTTACTTGCAGTCCTTGCACAACGCCAATACAATTATTGTCACATCGAGAATTTTAAGTGAACTCGGATTTTTGTTGGTTACGAGGAGTTTGCTGTAGCCTTGGAGGTATGAGGAATATTTCAGGTTTTCTTAAGAGCCCCAAAAAGATAATGTGATGATGTTGAACTTGCTAAGATCCCAAATAACACTTGGTTATGACTAGAGAAATACATTACAGTTCATGTACAAATCGTCCGCCATGTTTTTCACCAAGTCCAATCCCATAGTTCTTCTCGGTAGATAAATGGCACTAGCACCACCTCATGCATGTAGTGGTCTCCTCCCCAACCTTAGAGGCGCACCCTTTGGTTAGGGAATTTCAGACTAGCCTCGTCGAAGCGCGAGGGTAAATTAAAAGATACGTTGTTTTTACAGACCAACTCCTATGTCAAGATCTGGCGATCATCTCGTATATTTAGTCAAAAAGATTGCAAATTAAGTATTTAACAACTAAATATAAACATTCAACACTAAAGACTGCAATGCCGTGTAACGAGGCCGTTGGCAACTATGATATGGATCGGATCAGATCGGACCGGACCGGATCGAATCAGATCGGATCGGATCGGATCGATCGGATCGGATCGGATCGGATTGACAAATTAAAACTCGGACCGGATCTATAACAACAGACGACGTGCTCAAATTGTGTTCCTTTCCCTCCTGTGTAGACGTCTCCTCATTTATTGAGATTCGTCCAAATGTTTTTTTTCCAAAGGTGATTACAGATTCCGAAGTGGAATTATGAAAGATACCATTTGACGAATTGACTGCGTATTTTGGCCTATTAGGCCACTTCAAAAAATACCATAATACTCTTTGTCTGTCCCCCCAAATTTTGCATGAGGATTGTTTCCAGTTTCCCTTGGGACTTACAATGGTCCCAAGAGATAACAAAAACAATGCTTATGCAAAATTTGGGGGGACAAACAAAGAGTATTATGGTATTTTCCGAAGTGGCCTATTCTTTGCTTTACCCCAGTCCCTTCTAGTTGCACAAAAGCCTGATTTAGCAACAGAACGGGAATGTCAGTTGACCATGGCGCGCGCAGCAAAAATATCAATATTAGGCCATATTAGGCCCGGTTCAGACGCCGATCTTTTCATGAGCCGAACTCAATTCGAATTTGGACCGACCCAAATTGACAAAAAGTACGCCTCTTGATTCAGACGCCGTTTTTGGCCGTTCCTAATACTGTTCCAGTAAAAGCAGTGCAAATGGTCAGCAGTTTTCAAGAGTAGTAAATAAACATGGCGGATGCTGCTAACCCACACATCCGTCGCCCAAATTGATATTTACGTGCCATGTGGAAGAAAGCGGTAATTCGAAGAAAAAGGATGTAGACCGCATTGCATTTTATGTTTGCATAAGTAGCTCTCCACGTAGCCATTTGACGTATACAAGCTCCAGTACGCATGCTCTCTGAGGTAAACTGCTTGCGAAATACATTATAATAATTTATGCATTAGGATCGGCACATGAAAAGTACGACGTCTGAATCAAAGCCGTTCCAAAGGTGTTCCAAAGGCGAAATTCCCGGCTAAGCCAGGCGGGAAGAACGGGTGAGCCGTTCCAGATTGAAATAGTCGTTCTAAATTGATTTCGGCTCATGAAAAGATCGGCGTCTGAACCTGGCCTTAGAGTAGAATCCCAACTATTCTGCGGGCTCTCCTTTCGTCAACTGACGTTCCCTTTCTGTTGCTAAATCAGGCTATTGTGCAATTTTCAGGGACTGGGGTGAAGTAAAAAATTGTTTTCATGTTTGAAGAAGAAGACCGTCGCGCACGCAGTCAATTCGCTTATTGACGTCAATTCGTCACATCGTATCTTTCATAATTCCGCTTCGGAATCTGTAATCACCTCTGGAAAAAAAAACATTTCGACGAGTCTCAATAAATGAGGAGACGATTACACAAGAGAGAAAGGCACAGAATTCGACTTTTCCTGTCATCCGATCCGATCCGGTCCGGTCCGGTCCGGTCCTGTCCGATCCGATCCGGTCCAATCCGATCCGGTCCGATCCTATCCGACCCGGGTTTTGCCAGCGGCCGTGTAACGATCTATGCATTACGTTGGATCAAAACAAACAGTGATAAGCATAAACACACGACTGTTCGGACAAATCAAACAACGTTCACGAAGCCATTCTCTTCAAAATGGAACTACGGTCGGCCAAACCTAGTTGTAGCATGATCAGCG
>NC_090870.1:64587930-64625430 GCF_036669935.1 Montipora foliosa
AGGTGTATGAGAAAACCTTCGCTAACGTTTAACGTAAAGTATATTTTATACTCTGGACAGTGACGTATCCACTGGATGAACTTATCCAGCCCTTGATAAACTGAGGCCAAGTGTACAAATGGTTACCAGCGATATGCTGCTGGGGGTAACCCTGCGATGGACTAGCACCCCGTCTAGGGAGGAGTGGCAACACTCTCAGTAACTTCATGCTACTAGCAACTGGGATAAGTCTGGCGATTCATGTGCGATTTACCTTGGTCACTTTTGGCTAAAATCGTGAAATCATCGGGCCATACCTCGCTACAGGTATTCCCAATAGACAAATAACCGCCTGGTCAGAATTATATTGACCGTTTCACTCACATTCGTTCGGCATCACACTCGTCGAACTTCGAAAGGGAATCGGACTGCAAGCAGCAGTTCATTTGAAAGGGAGGTTCAAACTCAACTAAAATGACTGAATCAGTCTTAGAAAAGGAAGGCGTCGGTTATTTGCCACCTTGATGTCGGTTTTTAGCAAGTATACCTGTATAGTGTTTGTGATGCGCCGGACCAATGTTCTGCAGGACTCTACAACAAAAACAAGAGGATAAATCATTTCTATCCAGCAATTTATGCCGTTTTCAGTATACCGCTTAAGCTCAACATGCGTTAACCGATGTCGCTTTGTCTAGTGTTTGGTAATGGTCTTGACACAGGGCTAACCATTTCCCACGTGGAAACACTAACCAGCGTTCAATACAAGAGCTAAGTACCAAAGTTAAATACTACTGAGTAATAGTCACCGTTAAATACCATTTTAACCTAAAGATTTACTTAACTAATGGTTAGCACTAACCATACTTTGAGCAATTTTGCCCTGAATACTAACAGCTAAGGTAACTGAGAAGATTTCGTCGCCTGACACCTGTAGTCATTGAACAGATTTCAACATGGATTTTATTGGTTATATTTCTGCGCCAACAAACCCACCAACAAACAGCTTTTCATGGTATTTCACATAGTTAAGCGTAGACTGTCATTCGAAAAACTCGAGCACGGTATTAAAACATTTTGATGGCGATACGCACTTGATGCTAGCTTTGTAACAGGCTGACTATCCCCCGCAATTCGCACACGGTTGCTTCGATTTGCTCTTACTGTATACAGTCGTCCTGAATGGCACGCGGTCAAAAGCTAAGGGATTGGGGCGAACTTTCTCCTCGAATTCCGTTTGGCTTTCCGGAAGCGCTCTTCTTCTCGAGGAAATCTCTCTTTAGTGAACCACAAGCGCCTGTATGCAAGCTAAGCCGATGCCTGATGAAAGTCATTAAGGTGATTCCTTAGTAATAGAAGTTGTCGTAAGATTTTTTTAAAACTTTTCTCGATTGTTCCCTATATTATGGTGACTCGAAATGTGCAATTAAAAAAGTAGGTCACCAAGCTCGTTTGAGAGACATAACTTGCTCAAGTTACTCATTTAATCATTGCGCCTTCATCTATCAAGGACAAGTTTATTCCATCGGTTCAGGCTACGTTTTGCACGAACAGGAAGCACAGCTTTGACGTAATTCTTGAAATAACAAAACAGGTGAATTGTGTTGCTCAAAAGGAATAATTTAATGTTTGTTTTATGGCACAGGCACAAGTCTTGAAAAGGCACTGACTACAAATGTTCTTCGGGTGCGTGATCTCGAGGAGACAATTTTGTGTCCACGAGTGATGGCTACGAATACTATCTTTCCTGTAACTTTTTTTTCTGACGTAAATTTTTTGTAATTTTTTTACAGCGCAAAGAAGATGAGTAAGAGAATAAAATTATGCCAAAAAAAAGATAGGTCACCA
Source organism: Montipora foliosa (assembly GCF_036669935.1). NCBI lineage: Eukaryota > Metazoa > Cnidaria > Anthozoa > Scleractinia > Acroporidae > Montipora > Montipora foliosa. The sequence goes on from NC_090870.1 coordinate 64,589,755, forward strand.
ACCTCGTTTAGGAGAAAACAGAAAGCAAACCAAGCTCGACCCCTCGACAACACGTCTCCCCGATAGCGCGGTTTCACTTTCACAGTCGGACTTAAATCTTCTTTAGCATTATCAAGGCTATCACTCGACTTTTTGTTTTGTGAGAGTCCAAAACGTTTCTTGTTTTGCTCTTTACTGCTGTGCTCTGAAAACGGCCATTCTTCTTTCTAGCGAGCTTTCCCTCACGAAAGGTCGGCATTTTGAAATGTTTTTGGCCACGTTCGATATATCAATATTCACACATTGGTACGAGTCTTTATGGTTAAATTTAAACATTGTTTTGTTTAGAAATATCCGTTGAGACTTGTGAGACAAAGAGCCATGAAATTTGACCATAAAGCCTCTTAGCCATGCCTGAATACGAACGGGGCTTACAATGTGTTATGCGCAGAACAGGATGCGCAGTGCAATACTAGGGAATCACCTTAAGTAAGATCCTTGATGGATTTAAAAAAACGCTGCCTGCCGTCAAAGGCTGTCTAAAAATCCAGTCATAACTGGCAGGTAATTCATTCTCACTTGTATTGTGGCAGATCAGGTGTTTTTCCCTGATCACGTGACGTCAGACAACACTGCTGTAACTGCGACTTGGCGTCCATCCAGTCCTGATTGATAATGAACTCCTGTGAAACAAAAAAAGGAAACTTGTGGAATAGTTCATGCAAAATCGGAATTCACTTTGACTGCTTGTGAACCTAATAGCTAATCAATGAAGGTGCTATGACAAAACAAAAAGGGAGAACGCGAAGTTACTTTGGAGTCAAGACTTTTGCCAGATTACTTATGGCACAAACTGCTGCCATTTACCTCGTAATGATACATTTGAATAAGCAGTAGAATTCAAAGGTCGTCCCCAAACACACAACAAGGGACAGAAAACCTTTTCGAAGACTACGCCCCAAACTCTTTTTACACAGTGCGTGGGCTCCTTGACGTCACACACAAAGTTGCGTGAGACAGGGCCAATCGTTTAGAGACTGGAACTAAGTCTAACCGTTTGCAGATTAAAATGTTGCAAGGGTAGCACTTTCTCCTCAGTCGTTTAAGACCACGAGTGTGTCCCTGACCAGGGGCTTGATCGCACGACTTCCCGCTGACGAGATCATCGGGCTAAAAGACGTACCTCCAGGCGAGGGAAGAGACAAACGCGGCAAAATACTTCCACATGTCTGAGACCTTTGTCCACGTATAAAGCAGCAACGAAAGCTTAAAAAAAAGAACTTAGTTATCGCCTGCATAACATGTTTCTGTAGCCATTTGTTTGAATCTAGCATTCGCTGAATTACCTTCCAATACGTCAGCAAGAAGTTTCTCCCGAAAACCCTTCATTTCAGCCTACAATGACAAGAGAGAAACAAAGAAAATTAACGACAACGCGCTAAATTGCTTTCAAAACGATTTTAAATTGAGCATCGAAAGTTAGTTTGTGCTTGTTTGACTATAAATAACGAATATTTCCTTTGAAATCTAGCGCGACACTTCCATTCAATCTTGCCCCAGTTGTTGGAGCATATTTTATCATATTTTAAACTATATTTTCATGATCATTTTATTGTATGCAAAGTATTTTAATGCACGGTGCTTAAGAACTTAGATAGGAAATTGAAACGTGCAAACCAAATTAAGTGTCGCAAACAACATCGTCCCTCTCAGTCAATTTAAGTAACTTTCCCACGAGAAAATGTGTTAGGCGAAAGCCGAATTTCCGCCGATGTTGTTGGAAACACGAGGACCTACTTAGCGGCTCTTTCTTATAAAGTTGTAATACCGACCATGTTAGTTATCTTAACGTAATTATCTGTAGCGTTACTTTTCCCGCAGTTAGCCCGCACGGGTTAGCATAAAGGACCACGGAAACTTCGGTTTCCGTTGCTATCAGTTTATCCAACAATTAACTCGAATTTAGCTAGGTTGAAGTATCTACCGCAAGTATTTACCACATGATTTTTCACCATTCTTGCTGAGAGTGTTATGATCACGTTAATGTAACTTTTCAAGCTCTTTGACCAATCATAGCTCAGCAGGAGCATATATAAACGCCAGTTTTTAGTAAACTGAGGGGAGAGTTGGCTGCCGGCAACGGCAGAGTGCTGAAGTTCCACGCCAGAATAAAAAAGTTAAAACGCTGAAGCTCTGTCTACAAAATCTGTCCCGTAACACAGTTGTTTGAGAGGTGGATATCGTTATCAACAATCAATATCCAAGAGGTAACCTGCTGGCAACAGGCGAAAAGACAACTGAAAAACCAGGGTCAAAATTATGCATATGACAATTTAAATGCTTGCAGACCAGCGGGACACACTGTCCATGAAGAACCCATAGATAATAAGCAACCCGGCTTCCCAGGATCTCTTGTTGTTCAATGGGTAGAGCATCGGCCGGTGTGACGGAGGTCGCAGGTTAGAATCCTCCCTGAGACCGCCTGATTTTTCAGTTGCCCTGTCACCCGTTGCAAAGCAACTAGTTTACTGGTTTTGATATCACACATCCGCATCACACATCCGCTGGCCGCTGGACAGCGCTTTTCACCCTACCTTTTAAACAGCCCAGATCTATGCGCTTAACAAACAAAATTTCTTTGGTTTTGTTAAAGCGACACTGAAATGAAAGACGCTCACGTAACTAGCCCTTGGCTTGGAACACACCTGTCCTCCGAAGTTAATGAGCTTATCAAGACCCAGCTCCCTTGAAATTTTTGCCTGGACTCGATGATTGACGAGAGAACTCCGCAACAGCTGGTATGAAAACAAGGAAATATAGCACTGTCAAGAACAGCAAAAGCAAGGTTATACTGACTTAAACGAACAAGAAAAGACCACAAATCATTTTATCATCGTCTGATATTGCCGACGATTCTTTCCGTGTATAGCTTTGTAGATGCTTACCGTAAGGTGTCCTTCGTGATGTTCAGAAAAATGCTTATAGAGGTAAACGGAGACCACAAATTGGAGCACAGAGTCTCCAAGGAATTCCATGCGCTGGTTACTACCGCTGAAGTAAAAAAAAGGCGATTGTAATGACTCGTATAATGAGAATCGTGGAAGAAAACAGGAAAATGAACTCTCCCTAGGAAGGTTTATAGTCTTTACAATTAACAATTGAAGAGAAGTAAATCTTGCTTGCAGTGAAGGCGTCTTATGAAGGTGCTCGAGTCGCCTTCTCCACGCAGGGCAATTCACTGTATGGGCTGGTACGGGGCGAGACGAAATAAACCAGTCCTTCCCAGATCCTTCTTAATTTCTCGCGCCACCACCTTCCCACCTCACCCCACTGACGGAAATTTCTTTTTCAATCTCCCCACCCTTTCGCTCGAAAATTCAAGACGGTAGCCGAACATTTCGTGAAGGGTATACTCTGATTGTCATCCGCTCAATATGCCAGTTCTTAGTCTGTTCTATAAGGTGCTAATGACTATCAGTTCATAACAGAATGTCTTATTCTGTTTATTGCAGCAGGACAACATGCGCGCAACTTCATATGGCATACCGGTTTTGGTTCATGTTGAAGAATGAAATTGAACAACCGGTAAAAAAAAAAAAAAAAAGAAAATGGAAAGCACTGGAGAGGGTATGCTTTCTGCCTCTTACCACATAGAACCAAGAAAAATTTGTGTGGACGAGAATTCGGTACTCTGTTTGAAAACTGGACGGTTGATCGAGGAAGGCTGTTAAATGCAGGGGCGTTGGAAAAGTTCCACGGTATTAATACTTCGACTGAATACTTACAGAGTCAGGTTGTTGTAGCCAACTTGTGCATGAGTAAAGGCACGTGCTAACAAGCGAATGTGCGTGAACTCGATTCCACTCACTTGCTCAAACTCCTGTAATTTCTGGTGCAAAAGAAAGGAGGAAAATTGCAATATCTATCGTTTTTTAAACGAAGGTGTATGAGAACTTAAGTCAAGAATTTATCGTGTTTACTACTTAATAAAACTCAATTGGAAGGGCATAACCAGTTGTCTGTTTCCAAAAATGAAGTTGAATATTACGGTCCGACGCGGAGAGACAAACTCAGTAAAGCCTGGTTTTCACCAGCGACGCAAGCATAGCAGCATAGCTCTCGCAAGTGCAAGAACAAGGATCAAACGTTTTCCTTGTTGTGCTTGTGCTTGCTTTCCCGTATACGGAAGATATTGTTGACGTCACCTATTGTCATTAATGTGTCAACCAGAGCCTCATTGGCCGTCGAAACAAAAGGTCTTTGGTTCCCGTGGTTCGCAAATTTGAATAACAAAAGCAATGTTTGTAAACAGATATCTTCCCTATAAAAACGAAACAGGGCAAAAGAACTACGTCTGGCCGTGTCTGGTCAATTAAAGCACTCGTTCCAGATTCCCCGCGTCTGAGCCTTTAAACAAAATGGCGGAGGCCGTGGTTAAATTTCACCTCATCCAAAAATATCTCGTTTTCCTCCTTTTGTAGTCGCTTTCGCTTTCTTCGCCGAAAGGGTTGAAGAAACAGCAGCACTGAAGATTTTACATTAAGAACATAATTTCTCGACCTCAAGCAGAAAAAAGACGAAAAAAGGCCAAACCTGAAGAAGTTCTGAAGACGCAATTAGATGTCTGTCGCCATTGGGCTGCCGGGCCTGGGAAGAATAGAATCCACTGTTGAACTACGACAACTGATATTAATCTTGGATAGCAAATGCAAGGTCTCAAGGTCTACAAATTTTTCGAGAAGCAAGACTAAGCAAGATATCGGAGCGTTCTGCATCGCTCTTAACTTTGCCCTCGAAGGTTTTATAATTAAGGTAATGTTTCCTTGGAAAATCATTCTGTACTTGCAGTTCGAATGTAGGACATTTCATATATTTCATATCAGTCTTCATGTCATTGATGATCCTTTCACCGATTTCGGTATACACATCATTAATCTTAAGGCCACAGTTGTTGGAAGGGTGGATAGCGCTATCCGCTGAATAAATCTCTATCCACAGGAAAACTCAATCGGTTTTGCTAGTGTTTGTCCAGTGGAAAGCGTTATCCACCTTTTGAACAACCGAGACCAGATAGCTTGATAACTTAATGGTTAAATAGAGAATAGCGCAGCCGCTCAGTCATTGGTTCAAGCCCCGGATTCAATATGCAACTGTTGCGGCTTTTATAAATGTGATAATATTTCTCTAGAAAATTATATCACGAAATGACCCGATCCCTTCAATCTCAGCAAAATACAGAACTGTTTCTCATATGAGGGGACCTGACGAAACACACAAATCCTCAAGTCAAATATAGATTACTCATTAACAGCAGCTGCATTCAATTGCGCGCAAAATCAAGTAGTTCAGTTCTTGACGATCCTGATACAAAGCTCTTAAAGGCGCTTAAACACGAAAAGTACTAGAAAATTAAGGGGTCACTTCACGTCATTCAAGCACGACTGATTGTCTAAGATGGCGATCGATAAAAAGCAACAACCGGAACGAAATGGTGACCTCGCGATACCGGTGCGACGCTCTAACCAACTGACCTATGATTCCTTTCATATATCATTTCGTTCGTTGATTCATTCATCACGGGAACATTTGAACTCACAAATGACCAGCTCCCAACATCAGTGGCTTTTCCTAGCTCAGTTGGTTAGAGCGTCGCACCGGTATCGCGAGGTCACGGGTTTAAACCCCGTTGAAGTCCTGAAATTTTCAGGCTTCTCTACGCAATTGCTTCAATTGCGTTCATAACTGCGAGGTTCATAGTCTTACTTGAAAAGGCAACAAGGAGACGGAACCTCTAAATGACATTTCCAGCACGAAATAGAGATGAGGATTTCAAAAAAAGGAACGACAAATAACATCTCATAACATATTACAGGCACATTGACTTTTGGGGCCTTTTTATTGGACAAATTATCACAGAGCTCTGTATTCGATCACGGTTGATTGACAAGTCATCCGCATGTGCCACAGGCACCGCCCATTTTATAGTGCATCTTCGGGTTTAAGCCGAATTATCTGGTGCAGCATTCATTTTTCTTTTGGTGTGACTGAGATACAAAGTACGTCAAATTACGCGAAGAGCGCACTCGAAAGAAATATACCTGCAAAGGATGCTTGGGCAAGTTTGTCCAGACTTCTCTTAGTTCCTGAACAAAAGTCCATGAAAAAAAGAAAACAGTAGATTGACCTCAACACATGTAACACTTCAATGGATTAATCCATAAGCAGAACTTAATGTACAAGGAGTAACATCTTGCCAAACAGACATGGCGATTCTCGAGTCGTCTGATAACGTAGGCCTGTGAGGAAGCGGGAGGGACAGGCGACTTGAAACGAATGAGAGCCTTTCTCTAAAATTCTTAAAACCAGGGGAAAATGTTCTAACCAATCAAATCATGTAAAAGTACCGTGACGAACCAATCAGATTCACGCAGAGGCAGAGGCTTTCTGACCGCAAAGAATCGAGCGCGGGAAAGTACGTAGCCAACGCGAAAACTGAGAATGAACTTGAATTTCAACCGAACAAAGCAGTTTGGAAACAAATAATCTGGATTGGGGGATCGGATTGAAATAACAAACCTCCTCGTCAAAAGCAAGTTGAGTGAAAAGTTGTGTGGCTGGCTTTAATCCACTTTCAAGGTATATTGCCCCTAGATGGAACAAAGGAGATAAAAGAAATACTAGCACTTGAGTCTTCTGCTAAGCAAATGTAATGTTTCATTTCAGCAGCTGGTCCAACTGATTTTTTAAGATTCATCCTCAAAAGAGACCCATGGACAGATAGTGGCCGCCAGCGGAAGTCTAAGCTAGCGCAAAAAAGACAAACCCTTTCTTGGACAGGCGTCTTATTGATAAGCACGAGTTACTCTTTTGAGTACGATCTCGTTTAGCAGCCGCCATGTTGGATTGAACATGGACGGGGATTGGGACAAAGGGGAAGAAAAGACAGGTTTTTTTTCCTCTCCTCCACCCTCTCCATCCCCACTCATTTCCCCCCACTCCTTCTGGTGCAATTTTTCTCTCTCCCCAACCTTCCGTTGCTTCAACAATTCAAGATGACGGACATTTCGGGAAGAAGCATACTGAGTGCACGTTCGCTAGAATTCGCCTTCACTACAGGCTACACTGCCACTTACTCTCCCTGGTTCTTCAAGGATGTTCCTGAATATTAGTAAAGACACACACAGGTAAGATCATCGCACACTGCGTACAATCCTCATTAACTATTTTTGTGTGGCGAATACTTCCGAAAAATGTTGGAACATTTCAGTCAAACGAATGTTTAAAACTAACCTAAAAGAGCTTCAAAACAATTAGCCATCGCATGGTTGAGATCTTCTTCCAAACACAAATCAGGCCTAAAAATTTATACAAACAAGATAAATCGTCAGATGAAAATATCAAGACAGAACCAGTGTCAAAACTGGACCTACCCGTGTGAGTACTGCATATAATCCGACAAGCCTAATTTCTGGTGAATGAAAAAGATTCTAAAATTAGTAAACACGCGCCGCGATGGACCAAGGACCATTTTCATAACCTAGACTACCTCCCAACCCTTCCCCACCCTCACCCCTATGGTGATAAAATAGACATTGAAAGATTCAGCATCGTTGCTTTTTACGTATTAAAACAGTGAGAGGCAAAAGGAGGTGTGCTGCTTCTCATGAAAGCAAGGAAATTTCTATAAGTCGTACTCAAGACTTTTCTTTCTCCGACGATCTTACTTGGTCATGGAGTGAGACTCCTGGATTCAAAACATTTACAAAATACAACTAAGTTACAATTTACCACATCAACTGAGTTGATATGGCAAATTGATCACCTTAGAGAAATTTGAAAGCGACGTTTCGAGGGTTAGCCCTTCGTCGGAGCGAATGCTCGAAACGTTAGCTCTCAAATTTCTCTAAGTGATCAATTTACCATATCAACTAAAACGACGCAGCACCACAGTTTCTTTAGAAATTTAATTCCTTTATCATATCTCTCAGATAGTACGCGCCCAATCATTAGTCAATTTAGCGGGCCGTACACGGCAGTACGGCCTGCTGTACGGCCAGCGAAATTTAAAAATTTGATAAACATTCTCTAGCAAGTTGTTTTTATGTCGTTTCTGTTACATAGACTTGTAAAACTGTTTGAATCTTGCAAGTACCTATTTCAAAAAGCCAAGAACACTTGTAAGTTTTTCGGATTTTGACAGGCCAATCTTTGTGGAAGTCAGTTGAACCTAACGCACATGCCACGAGATTCTCTTTTCTGAGTTGATGTTTCGAGTGTTAGCCTTTCGTCAGGGCGAATAGACCTCTTTACAGATGTGTGCTTAGTTACCTGGCCTTTAAATGAAAGTGAGGCTGGTGTTGACCTTGTTATGATACAGATCTCTCTCCTTTTTTATGGTAATGACGTTGTTGCCATGCTAATTAGTAAGAATTTACATTATAAAAGCAGTGAGGTTTCTATCAAAACAAGGTCAACTCCAGCCTCACTTTCATTCAAAGGCCAGGTACCCTAGCAAACAACTGTGAAATGGACCATTTGCAGGACAGGCAATCATTAAAATGTGTCAAAATTAATGTCTTTCAACGCACCAACTAATAGTCTTTACAAGTGTATTGACTTTGACAAAAAAAGGAAAGGAAGCTTTAAAGAACATTGCCCAGAAAGAAACAGTTTGCTGGAAAAAAATAACAGGGAATAAAACAGAGTGCAGAATTATTTGTTGAACGTTGGTTTTTCTTCCCTCAAAACGTTTTGGGAAAGAGTCGCTAGCCATTTGCCTCTCCCCATGCAACATGAAATATGGAGGCCAAACGGGAGAATGCATATGTAAGGACACCCTACATTTCTTGTTTATTGAAGGCACCACGTAAGTCGTCTCTGTATGTACTGCCTACGCATGCTTACCTGGGCCAGTTGAGCCAAGTGCCTGTTTTGTACAAGAGCTGAGCGGTACATGGCAAGACCTCCCTCAGGCTTGTACGGCAGCATGAAATATAAGTGAGCACTAGAAAAGCAACAAGACTGTGTCAACATGAAGAGTGATAAACCAGTGCACGAAACCACTTTATTTCTAGGATCGTACAGCCTCAATCCAGTAAGTATATTTCTTTGCATCGTGTTTCGTGTTGCTTTTAAGGTACTTCAACAACAGAACACGAAGTATCCCGAGAGGTCGACCTCCCATGATCACAGAGCTTCATTTTTACCACCCAGACCAGAAAACCATTGCGTCAATTCGTCTTTTCAGTCAAAATTTCCTGCTATCCTGAGCAAATTCCTCTTGGGCGACCAGAAGCTTGAAGTATCAGTCTGATGTACTCAGCTTGTAAAGTAGGTCTGTCGGTAAAAATTTGTTTTAAGCCCCGTTCAAACACGGTAATGATAGTTGATGACAGTCGATGACAGTTTTAACTATCAAGCGTGTTTGAACACGAACTGTCATGAACTAATTGACGGTTTGTGAAACAGTTTTTGCGATGACTACCCGCACAGTCGGGATGTTACTGGAAAAGCGAAGAAAGAACTAGAGGTAAGCTTAAGTCAAAGTGAATTGCATCAAGTTCACTTTTGGCTAATGTATTATCTGTATGCCCATTTGAGGACTTTTTCAACCCTTGTTGTAATTTGAAAAACCAACGGTTACAGTTTCACAGCAATGACAGTTTCGATCCAATCAGGGATTTGATGAGGGTACGTACTTTCAAAATTTCGCAGAGTACCTCGTACTTCATTTATCATTTATTTATTGATTTTATCTTTATTTAACCACGGTACAATTCATCAGCAATATAAAACCATATGTACAATTACAAATTTAAAACCAAGTATAGATAAAACTACGTAAACTACATTAACTATCTTACTCAATATCATACAATAAAAGCTGCTTTCCCTGAATGCCGTGTTTAGATTAATGGCTTAGATAACCTCTTTAATCAGTTGTTTGAATTGAATGACGGACTCTGCCTTCCTTAGTTCTAATGGCAAACTTCCACAACACTGCGCTACTATAGCTAAAGCTGTTTTTGTAGTAGTTTGTGCACGGTTGCGGAACATTTACTTTATTCACAAAGTCTCTCAAACAGCAACCAGAATCGCGATGGACAAATTTCGAGCAGAGATACTCAGGTGATACTACCTGTAGGGACTTAAATACCATTGTTGCTCTTTCAATTTGCCTTTGAGAGACTAGGGATTTCCATCCTAAGAGTTCAAATAAATTGTTGACATCAGCGTCATTGTTAGAGTAGGTCAAGACAGGGCTGCTCTCTTTTGTAGTTTTTGCAGTTCGGCCTGTAAAGCTACTCCACAGAATCCCCGCAATTGTCCCCGCGACGTATCGGAGCGACTTATCGACTAGTGTGTACCGGCCTGTAGGCTTCCCTATCTTCCGCTCGTAACTCCTCCACTAATCTCTCCTTCGTACCCACCCTTTTCGTCCTTCCTCGTTTGTGGCGGCCCAGCAACTCTTCAGCAAAGTCATCCTGTAGTCAATTTGCTAAAACTGTGGTAATAACTTAACTGCTCTTCTCGGCTGGTATAGAGCCATTATCGTCGCAAATTTTAATACGCCATCTTAAGTGCTGATATTTGTTTACAATTTCACGAGGTAGGAGACTAGGTACCAGTTAGCAGCGCGATCTCATCGCGTGATTTTGACAACTATCACGAACCGTTTGAACGCAGATATAATTGCCAATGATCATGAATGATAGTTGAAATTATCATCGACTATCATCAACTATCTTACCGTTTGAAAAAGTGCTTTGAACTCGATTTCGTTGTTGAGCTCCAATCTTAAGCCCAAATATGGCGTGGCGTGACCACCCCGCTTGTGGCAACGTACCCTACTCTTTTCAACAAACAGAAACAGCGGGTGAGATTTGAACACTGAATATTGCCACAAACACCTCTGGAAGCAAGAGTCGATCATTTACCGGCTGCAAAATTGAAGTGTGTTACCTGCATATTAACTCCAAGACAGAATCTCCGAGGAATTCCAGTCGCTCATTATGACGTATCCTAAGAATGGAGATAACAAAAAAAAAGTTTGACCTTAAAAGTAGCCAATGAGTGAAACTCTATTCACCATATAAACCTAAAAAAGTTTTTAGCGAGATATGTTTCAGCGGCTAAAACCGCCATCGTCAGTTTCAAAATCATTGTATGAATGAAGTTTTTGTGCGTGAAATCGTAAGCAATAAAGGGCGGATTGAGCCTCTCATTTGTATCAAGTCTTGTAACACGGTCGTTTCAACAATTTTTACCTCGCTGCCGAGGAAATATTCCATAATCAATAATTTCTTGTGAGGGCATCTTTGATGACGTCATTGTTTACATTTTGTGTCGTTAACATGAAGGTATCAAGCTAATTGACTTCAAAAGGAAAAAAACTTGTTAAACTGAATTAAATCTCCACAGAATTTTAAGCCGTTTAACTTTGATAACAAACCAGTTATTAGAAATCAAAAACTAACAAAACTCTTCGGTACATTAGCGGCTAATTATCCCACACACTCTTTGTAACATTTCGAATTTTCAAAGCCATCATTGCTCAAAGATATGGAATATCGCATTGTGCAATGCACTTTCAATATTCAGCAATTTATTCTTAGATGACTGAATAGAAAACGGTAGCCTTGTGCTAACGAGGGAAAAAATGTAAACAAAGAATTCTAACTAGTGTTCTCTTGATTAAAGTTACTTTGTCCAAACGTTTTTGACTCCTCCTCGGACTGGTGTATTCTCTCTTCTCTACTGTCTATCTAGCTCAACATCCTTCTGAAGAGCCGTTTCTATGACTCCTCAGCAATTGTATCCTGTTTGAAGATTTTCAGACGTTACGTCACCTGAATTCTTCCTCCTTCATGATGCCTTTGTGAGTATCAACTCTACCTTTCTAGTTTATTCTCTGCCTTCCTCAGTCCAATTAGTTGCCTGGATGAACTTTCACTCAAGGCTAGAGCGCCATTATTGTCAGCAAAACTAAAGGTTAGTAAGCGTTAGTTATTGTCTTAAAACTCAACAAGGTTATTGCAAACACACAAACAACAAATCAAGTCGGCCATTCTACAAAGGCAAATGGTAGAGCCCCCCTTGGGCAACACGCATGCTCCAAGTTTCGCTGCAACGAATATGCAATCTTGATACACGTATTATTAACGAATTTGGAAAAAAATGATCGAACTGGTACAATTAGAGGCCAGGGATTGCAAATGCGTTAAAGGGGAAGTTTCCAACTGAGTGTCAAATGGAGTAGACGATTGCTTTGATTTTTTATTACATCTATGTCTACATGTTCCAGCACTCTGCCAAGTCCCTTGAACTCATAGTTGTTTCTGCTTCGTGGCCTCATTGGAAAAAACAGGCCAGACCGCAACACCATGAACTTCGAGCGCTACATATTTGCAAATGGTTGATGGGTTCTCAAACGTCGAGAAGAGTTTATGGACAAGCGTTGTGGGCGGGGTTTATGGGCAATAGTCGTTGTCTGAGAACAACTAAAACGTGGTTTTATCAAACAATAAAGGTAAATTAACCACTGTAAGAAAGATTTGTGAGCTAACAATTCCACCGCGCACCGGTGGCTCAGTTGGTTGAGCACGGGCTGTCACGCGGGAGGTCGTGAGTTCAACTCCGGCAGGACCAACACTCAGGGTCTTTAAATAACTGAGGAGAAAGTGCTGCCTTTGTAATTATATCTGCAAATGGTTAGACTTTCTAGTCTTCTCGGATAAGGACGATAAGCCGGAGGTCCCGTCTCACAACCCTTCAATGTTCATAATCCTGTGGGACGTAAAAGAACCGCACACTTGTCGTAAAGAGTAGGGCATGTAGTTCCCGGTGTTGTGGTCTGTCTTCTGTAATGTATCATGGTTGGGAGGGTAAATGCTCGGAGATATTAGCTACACCTGCGCCTGTGAGCATCTCTCAATGTAACAGGCGCACTATAAGTAATAAATTATTATTATTATTATCACCAAGCTACTCTAAAAATCCGAGGGTAAATAAAGATATATGATATGATATATGATGATATGAGTGTTAGCACTTCGTCAAAGCGAAGTGAGTTCGTTAAGCGAGGGGGCATCTAAAATTGCCACAGACAAACTGCACTGGCAAAAGGTAAGTAATACTGGATGCGGAGAACTACAGGGCAAACAAAATAAAAAAGGTTATTGCATGTACTTTTGTTACTTCAACCATAACTCACATGGACTGGTTTTCTTCCATTTTTCCGAGGTTAGACATGACCCGTATCAGCTGAGTGATACCTGAACAAAGGACGAAGATTAAAAAATGCTTACGATAATCTGGGGCCCAAATCATGAAATGAAGCGAACGACATATGTATTCCGTACGAATAATGGAGCGAGAACTGTCAACAGCGGCACATTTTGCAGATTTCAATTCAACTTCTTTCTTGAGAGCTAGACCAAGTGTTAATTTTTTGTTCTTTTTTGTTCCGGTTAAGAGCTGGGGTTTTTTGAGTTTAAAAACATTCCTTAGCTCGTGCATTTTCCCGCGCATGCAGCATCGATCTTATTTTTGTCCATATTTGGGCATAAAATAGGTGTCCGAAAATCTTCACCTTTGTTCCAAGGAAAAGAGATGCAAGCTACACGATTCAAAGTGGTATGCTTCTGCTTTACTTCAACTATACATTGAAAATAGTTTTCAGAAATCCCACAAGATTTGAAAGAGAATTTGAGGAGACTATGGTCACAGTAGTGGTCTTTTCTCGTCAAAAAGCAGCTAAGTTGAATATTTGCCAGTAAGATAAGATCGTGCAGCACATACCCTTTTTGCGCGTGTGTAATTGTCGCACCTTCCTGTCTCCATATCGAGGCTTTTTAACTCCGCAGTTTGAAAGAGAGTTCCGCGCGTGATCTGGGTTCATGCCAAAGTTGAGGTAATAGGACGGATGAGTCAGAGCCAGCTATTATTGAACATGAATAAACAAAAAACAAAGTTCACTGTCTTCTACAAAATAGAAAGTAGGGAGTTTAAGAAACCACGACGACTACGATGACGAAAACGTCACTTCAAAATATAAGTTTGAGCATTTCTAAGTATTTCATAATTATTCCAAGATGTATAAGTTGTATAGATTACACCAGGCAGTTTAGGTTGTAGTATCCTATAACTGGATTGGTACGGATGTAATTGACATAAAGAGAGAAAATGAATGATTCGCTGCGGTATGTTCACGTTGACGTCAAAACCTTTAATTTGATCATTTTGTTGAATGAGGCAGTGTGGCCCAGTGGTTAGGGCGTTTGCCTTGAGATCGGGAGATCCCGGGTTCAAGACCCTCTCTTACCACTCATTGAATTTGATTCTGGTAGTCCCTGGTTCAAATTCTCAGCTGCACTTGTAAACAGCCAACTGGTTTGCCTCCGGCCAGTTGGGATTCTTAACAGTTGTAGTTGTTGTCTTCTGTTGTTTCGGTGATTCCTTGGCCCTGAAAAGCCCTATGGGGAGCGGTCAATTAAGTACGTATTGTATTGTATGTTGTAGTTTTGACGAGTACGGGAGAGAAATGTCTAACCGACGTAGCTTTGTGGTTGACTTTCCTAACTTGGGAAGGACAAAGCTTTATCTTCTGCTTGGAAGACTACGATAGTATTTTTTCGAGTGTACCGGTGTCACCAACGGCAAATACATGATTTCAAAACAAATTCATAGGGGTACTTTCCTTGTACATGAAAATTCTGTCATAGGAAAATTCAAGCAAGTACGACTTAAAGTCGAAAACTGAAGTCTTGAGGAACTGATACTCTCTTCGTTCTAAAACCTAGGACACCAGACCAGATAGGATTGACTCTTGATTACTCTATTAACTGTTTTATTCCCAGATAATCAAAAACTCATTTTGTGCTATACTTCAGTCAAGTGGGGGTAAGAAGTTTACCCAGCCGAACAAAGAGTTTGAAGGATTGACTTGGGTGGCAGACATTAAACAGAGGAAGAGAAGCCTATACCTGAAGTAAGCTCCGATCTTTGAACTCATAGCCTATTTTCTTGTCAAGGGAGTGTAAACACGCGTGATAGCGAAGGTGGTGAACTAACACAGGAAGTAGCAGGGCGTGCTGAAAGAAAAGATAAAATTGGCTTCATCAGTATGGATGGAGGTGAAAAGCACTTAGCTTCTCTTCAAGTGCAGGCACGAAACACCATTGATGAAACTAATAATTCGAAAGAAGTATTAAAATGTGAAAGTGATCCCAGATTCCATTCCATTAAACAGGCAGAATGGGGTATTCGGCCGATTCGCCCGGAAGTGGACTCAGCCACCTGCGACTCGCTCGGACCAAAGAAGATTCGCCCAGCAACAGTTAAATCGATAACGTTCGACGATTTTCTGGAGGGAAACTATCGAATGATCGGCAACTAGCAAATTATCATACAGTGGCTGCTAACTACCATCAGGTGAATCACCTTTTGTCTCGGCGAATCGCCATAAGGCGAATAGCCTCCCAGCGAATCGACCGGATACACCATTCGTCGGGCGAATTGACCTTAAATCCAGCAAAGCGAATGCACCTGCCAGACTCACCTGACACATGTCTGATTTTAAACCCGTTTTGATCATGCCTTTACTGCCCACTTCCACCAACACATCACGACGCATGGAGCTAAAACAACAAAGAAAACCTGAAACGTAAATTCGTTCTTCCCAGGCAAAAAGAGAAAGTCTAACCGTAATAAGATTCATAAAGCGTGATTAAAAAGGCTTTTTAGTCACCTACGTTGCTTTTTTCCAACTAGTAAGTAATCAGAGTTTAACCAATCTTACACAAACCGCACACATTTCGTGTATCTGCAGCCAGTATACTAGAACAAACATATTCACCTCGTTAGACGCATCTTTTCCAATTCAATCTAAAATAAAATAGAATTACTTTCGATTAGCTTACATTAGCTCCACCTTCTTTCTCACAGACGTGCTTCCACGCCCTTTGTGTCAACAGCAGCAATTTGCTCTGCGTTGTGATTGGCCAATTTGGTTTTGGCTTTCAGGTACTTAATTGAAAAGCGCTCTTACATACCCTATTTATAATCACACACCCAAAGGCAGTAAGCAAACCACTAACCTTTAGCTTTACAAGCTTGTCCTGATTCTTACGACTTGGTATAGGCCTGAAAAATAGTCGTAATTGTCGTACACTGAAAAGCATTGCTCAGTAATCTGGGACTAATGCAAAGAAACTGAAGTCTTCCCCGAGAAAGATGAACAAGTTAATAAAAGCGTGATCAAGGGATCACAAGTTGACATCAAGAAGACATCATCAAGAGATTCTTATCAAAACAGTCCGATTACAAGGCCGATTCCAGAAAGACTTCGGGGATACCGGCCTTCCGATTACTACATCGGATGCTCTACCATTGAGCTATAGGAGACCCTTTTCCCTGATAGCAGAGGTCTCTTTCTTCTTTGCGTTCGCTGGGCTGACGAGTACCGGAAATGAGACCTCTGCCATAGGTCGAAACTCACTGTGTTGAGCATGCGCGGCGGTTACTTAGCGACCCAATCCTCACTTGACAGGCTCACTTGACAACAGCGGAATTACTGTAAAGGAATCCGCGAGACACAGCGGGCCCAACGCATTTCCCAAGTCACAGTCAGCCAACATAGCTTTTTTCCTTAACTTATCCCGGGGCATGCGTTTCGAGTAGTGCCGTCCAAGGGTGTGGACGGCGGCTGGATCAAAGTGAGTTTCGACCCATGGCAAAGGTCTCTTTTCCCGTACTCGTCAGCCCAGCGAACACAAAAGAAAAGAGACCCGCTATGCTAGCAGGGAAGAGACCCTTGGGAGTGAGGCCATCAAACTTGGAGAAAAGGAGCACTTGGATTTTTTTCCGAGCATCCCCGACTGGAGTCTTCACCGACAAATGAATCTCTTCATTTCATCGAATGAAGGGGTAGTTTCTAAAGAAACTGTGGTGCTGCGTCGGTGGGGAAGTAGTATACAAAAATTTGGTTTATCAACGGAGTTGATAATGTAAATTGACCACCGTACAGAGATTCTAAAAGCTGACGTTTCGAGCGTTAGCCCTTCGATTCGCTATGACGAAGGGCTAACGCTCGAAACGTCAGCTTTTAGAATCTCTGTACGGTGGTCAATTTACATTATCAACTCCGTTGATAAACCAAAATCTTCATTTCATCCTCCGGGGTTAACAAAGAAAATATATCTTTCAGTAGAATCGAGAGAGACTACAATTTTGGTGCTTTAGGCTTTAAATAACAGCAAAGGGCAAGTTAGTTTGTGCCAGCCTTCCTTCTCTGCATGCTCTCAAGTAGAGTCCAACCAACTTCAACCATCACTTCCTCAGCTGAGATTCTCTGAAATTGGTGGAAGATGGCGCTGTATTCTAATCCCTGATTACGGTAGCACGCTGAGACCAATGAATGTTTTGTTGTAAATAGTGTAACAACTGTAGCAGTTAAAATATGTATGAAATAAATTTATTTACGTGTTTGAGATGAGATTCCTCAGCTTGTTGTGAGTTTTCAACAGCCTCTGATACCTGAAGAAAACAAAAACACCAAAACATAGAACGCAGAGTCACCAGTAAAAGTTTTAAATGAGTTCTAAAATAGCGGGAACGAGAGAAGACTACATATGTCGACCTAGGACGGCAAATCACTTCCATTTGCTCTGAGGTTTTTTAACACGATGACTCCATGAGTGATCCTAGTGAACATAAATTCAGTGTCCGCCTCCATAACTACACTTGTAGGCAAGTTCAAACGTGTAACTCTGTCATAGAAGAAATACAACATGGAGTATCCCTTTTATGTCTCAAAATCAGAGAGAAATGATGCCGAGAGATTACAAAACCAAGTTTGAAGTATTACAGCAGTACAGTAACTGATCCCAGTCTACACATTCAGGGTCACCCAACGATAATCTTCGGTGAAATATGTGTTCGGAAGAGTCAAACTGCTCTAAGAATTTCGGTTCCACGTTGCCAAACAGCTACAGATTCTCTACTAAAACATAACCTAAAAGTTTGGAAACTAGGGAAAAGCAGTCCCTTGGGTTTTCGGAAGGGATATTTTTGCAATCTTTGGCACTTAAAATGTCACCTAGCAGTTTCGGATGAGCAAATGGTTCGCTGGGAAGTTGTTAGAAGGCCACGTTCAGCTTGCAATTTCTGAAATGAAGATATCACTCCCTAAAATTTTTGGACGCTTCAATTTTCAGCTAAGACTTCCGAACAGGCCCCAGTTGTTCAAATAATGGATAGCGCTATCCGAAGGATAAATCACTATCCAGTGGATAAGTCGGGTGTCTTGAAAACTAAGACCCCGTTCGTTTTTGAGCTGCGGACGGCAACCGGAAGTGAGCTGTTTTTCCTTTTAACTTGTCTTGTCACTACCACCTTTATTATGCTAAGTATCTTTACTCCATCAGAGATGATTAGGTTAAAAATCTGGGAGACACTACTGTCCTGGCATGCGAAATGTTCATTTCCAGTTGCCGTCCGCGGCTCAAAAACGTTGCGTGCTTAGACTCCCTAATATAACGTGTAAAACCTCCTTACCTTTGCCATAGCCAACGAGGAGGACCCAATGTGGCTATGGCATAAAGGTAAGGAGGTCTTCGTTTTTGAGGTCTTAGTTTTCGAGGTGTTAGGTTTCGAGACAAGCTGAATAATTAAGTCAAAGTGAAACCAATTGCGCTATCCAATGGATAGTGATTTATCCGGTAGATAGCGCTATTCACTTTTCGAACAACTGGGACCACATCAAATTCTTCTAGGTGTTAAAAAGATCTCTGTAGACAGTTTTCATACATTACAAGGAGCGTAAAAATGTTTCTCAAAGGCTTTTGGCTCAATTTGCTCGTTGGGTTCCCTTGTATAGTTGATGTAGTTTGACTTGCACTACCCCTGCATCACACTCGCCAAAAAATAAAGACAACAAGAAACCCCAATAAAAGTTACACTTCACAATGCAGCCAGTTTGACAATCAGACATAGCTTGGTTTGAATAAATTTGAATGTCGCTTAGAAAGTTACGATTCAGACAAAATATTTTGATACTCCTGTTTGTGTATTCATCAGGGTTGATCTAACGTTAATGCAAGAGTCCTTTTACATGCCAAAGAAAAGAAAGCCCCATTTATGCCTCCTCCTTTTTACAATCATGATCACCACAAAAACGACAAAGGAATTTTAGCTTCCTCACGTATGTATTTTAGAGCAAATGAAAATTGACTCTGGACAATGTTGTCTTGAAAGGGTTGGGGACTGTTGAGGTTTCTTGAGAAGAAAGAGAAGGATTTCACTTACTTTGCGTCTCCTGCAAAGCTCATCTGAACCGGTCTGATACTGTGATGGATAATATCTGGGTAAACCTGAGTGGATTCAATAAGCAATACCATTGGTATCAAGCAAGACCTTTATAACCCTCTTATTGGCCAACTCTTCATTAAAGACCACAGTCGTTAGTTTTAGATCCTGTTAAAATGGCCAGAACCTTTTCTTAAAACGAGAAGCCTGTTCTTGTCACAAACTCATTGTTTACATGATCAGTCAGTAGTTGCATTGGTGATGAAATTCTGATGATATTTCAAGTGAATCTCCACTCTTATATTCAGCGAAAATTCAATTCAATTTGACACATACTGAGGTAGACTTGACATGTTCCTCATTCTTTTGCCTTGGTGTTATAAACTGAATAGCATTTCAATAAAGGCACCCTCAAGCTCACTGTAATAATATTGGAAGTCAAAGCAGCAGAGATGGTGCAGTGGTGAGAGCCCAAATGCCTCCCAGCAGCAATGTGGCCCGAGTTAGATTCCCGCACTTAACATCATATGTGGGTTGAGTTTGTTGGTTCTCTACTCTGCTCCAAGAGGTTTTTCTCCAGGTACTCCGGTTTTTCCTTCTTTTCAAAAACCAACCAACAATTTGATTTCAGAGCTGATTTGATTTGATTTGATTTGATTTCTGCACAGTACACCAGTGCTAAATACAGTTGACATTTAAATAAAGTTCATTATTCTTATTCTTTGTGTTATTATTTATATTATACATATTTTATCAATGTTATCCATTTCCATCAATTGGACTCGTCCCTTGTTTGGACATGTTTCAAGAGGTTCACACAATTATCCCTTGGAGAAAGGACATGTGCGGGATGACTGCTGGTGTTAAATGCCTCTCATTACTTAACAATGACCTACCTTGCTTTTACAAGATCTATGTTTTTCCTTACAGAATTGCATGTCATCAACGCGAAGAGCTGCAGGCTTCTGTTGTTAAAATAAAACCTTCATTGATGTAAAATGCACAGGCAAAATCCTAAACAAGCTGCAAATCACATTACTTATTAACGATATTTATAAGGGCCTGTTTACATGGAGATAGGGTAACCCACCTAGATAGGGTAACCCTCCTGTCCAATAAACTCGTATTTTTTTGGCGTCACATTTACATGATAGGTGAGGTAACCCGCCCAGCCAGGGTTGCATTTTGTAATGTAAACACTTGAAGGTGGCGTCACCAACCAACCTGGGGTCGGCTTGTGTCACTATACACTGCCTTTGGCAGAGGTGTTGCTGTATTAAAAGTGATAAGAGGCCACAGCACTGAAAAATTGAAGCAAGTGAAGCTAGTGAGAGTAAAAGAGCATTAACCCTTTCACTCCCAAGAGTGCCACTTATAGATTTTACTCTGTCTAACGCCAGACGATTTTACTTGTCAATGGGGAACCCCACGGGGGTGAAAGGGTTAAGCCCTCCACCCACCATTTTGCCTGTTTACGTCACTACTTAGCGACCACATAGTAGCCTTGAGAAAGGTTATCCTGGACCCCAGGGTGGAAAGATTGCGTGTAAAAATAAGCTATTTTTCCACCCCACCCACCCAGTTTACCCCACCTCCATGTAGACAGGCCCTTAGACTGATACCCAAAAGAAAAGGAATTACAACACCATCATAGCAAGGATTACTGGACATACCAAACCATGGCAGAGTCCAATCCGAATTTCTGTTGAAATTTCTTTCAATAATTTAAGGACGGTGCCTCCTAATTCAAAGGTGTTTTTGCCCCGGTTTGTGATTATACAGGAAATTTAGATCTTAACAAGTGTTATTGAAATCAAAAAAGAAAATTGGGGGTAACCACGCATTTTTCAAAGATAATCCATGAACAACATTTGTAAAAAGCTTTAAAATGCAAAGCCATGTATGGCATTCTTTCTCAAACTGAAGCTTAACTATTTTTAAAAAATGCATGGTTGCCCCCGATTTTTTCTTTGGACCATTAGCACTTACTAAGATCTACTTTCTCTGCATAATTTTAAACCGCACAAAAATATCCCTGTATTAGTAAGCATCACCGAAAGGAAATCAGAGTATCTTGAGATGCGCAAAACGTATGCACAATAACAATTATAGTAGGCACCGTCCTTAAAAGTTACCTTATAGTATTACTTACCTTAGCTGGGTTCATGACAATGGCATTCCTACATGACTTGACATACTCTTGCCACTTTTCGATCTTGCTAAGATCAAGCTGCTTCAACTGTCAGGAAAAACAGATCAGTTCCTGATTAAGCTCCCACACCTTTGGTTTTAAAAGATTAACATTTCTCCCTTCCCCTTTCCTTGTGGGGAGTACAGAAATAATTACTATGTGGGAGCTAGAATTCATGTTACAGTAATTGAGTCCTGTCCACTTTGGCCATCTCTCTTCCCACTTTGGTTTAATACAACTAATTTTAATTCTGGGTGCCTCGAGAAACTATTACAAGGGAGTGGTGGTAGAGTTGTGTGAAATGTTCTCTGTGAAAACCCTACCACCTCCCTGTCTTGTTGTTGCAATCAAGTTGTCATGTCACCAACTTCAATCAGGGTCTTCAATCAGGTTCAAAGCTTGTGCAATGAGTAAAGAAACTTATCCAACTCAATTACAATATATATACCTGTATAAGAGGCTGAGCAGAGGAAATGACGTGACTCAACACTTGACTCATTGGCAAAAGCTCATGGCAATCCTTAGAATCACGGTTGTCTAGAAAACGGAAGGAAGAACATTAAACATTTTAGACTAGCATTTAAGATAACTTATACATGTAGCTAACTTCAACATCTCTTTGACATGTTTTTTGGACCACTGGCTAGAGTACTGTGTCAACAGAACTGACTGAAAACTTTGGGATACTATGCTCTTGAGGAGTGCTCAACACAGATGAACACAGGACCATGCCATGATAGCTCAATTTTTTTACTATGTGGCCTGAGTTGATTTAAGTTGATTATAATTATGTTATGAGGATCAGAATTACTTTCAGTTTATCTGTCATGCAATTTCAGACTTTTCTAGAATTATCTTACATCTGTAAATTATATTCCAGAAATTTCTTTGATGTGACTCAGCAGTTTCCACAATAGTACACCTTGTATTAATACACTATAAATAGCATCAGAACATTCTAGATGCTTAGAGTAAAAGTATAAAAACAGGTTGGCAAGTAATAGAAAAAAACTCTTTTGCCCGAGTGCTTACCCGCGTGGCTAACTGTGATTGAACTTATGCTATGGATGCGATACTGTGGTGAAGCTATAATCAAATGTGATAACTTTGGTGGAGATATACCGGTAACCTTTGACCTTGCTATATCCAGAGAGAAGAAAGAGACAATGGCCGAAAAGGGAAGAAGACAAAGAAATCAGAGTTCATTATGAAGTCCTTCGTAAGAGTTTGTGTACACAGAAAATCCAGTGAGTGGAAAGAATCAAGTGAATCAAGAAAGTCAAGAATTGTTGCCTACAGTCAGTGGAACTTGGAGTTCTAAGTTAATCAAGATCAATTCCAGATTGGCCATGAAAGACAGTAAGTATGCTTTATGAACTCCTTAACTTAATCTTTAGTCTATGCAAGTAATTGTAACAGTGCAAAACTAATTAAATAAGAGTATAAAATGGTAACTGCTCGTTGTCACACTTTTGTTGCGTGTCTTATATCATACTCAGGAGTTCTTTTTACTTATGTCTTGTTCGCTGACATCTCTTGGTTGTTTCAGCACGTAACAATAATTAATTATTATAATTATTATTATGGTTGAAATTTTACATGGACTTGGATGTGGTGTAACTTAAAGCGTGACTAGTGCATGAACATTCTATGACGTAAAGGTAATTACATGATTTTCAGTCAATTTGGAAGAAATAAGCACAAGCAAAATTTTTTCAAAGACGAACAAAATTTGCAGCGTTTGAAAAAAATCACTAGTGCTAATTTATTCCAAATTGCACAAGAAAAATCATGTGATTACTTACTAATAATATACATGAAAAAATTTCCAGACAAGTTTATTGTAATCAATCAGAAGAAATGCACGCGTGTCATGAAATGACGCAAAAATTGCACTTTTGGGCTTGTGCATTTGATTGGCCACCTGAGACTTTCTTTGATCATTGACCAATCAGAATACCTGGTTTGCTAACTCTTTTTGCACTGTGCTACACAGTGCACCTGGAAATTGCAGCATTACTCTTAGCCAATCAGAATGGAGAAATTTTTCCATGCATATTATTAAGTAAACCCATTGACTCTTGGGAGTTTTACTCTTCAATTATAGGGGGTGTCCCAGTGCACCTGAGGGGTGAATGGGTTAATGCAATAATAAGTGTGTTTATTATTCCACTATTACACCATTTTACCATATTTGGTCAAGAGAACACATAAAATATGAGATGGTAATACACTGTAGTGTACCAGTTTGACTGGTTTAGAACAGAGCAAATACGGACGGAATGGGAGTTTTTCAAGGAAAGAAGTTGTTTTCAACACGATGCAAAGCCTGAACATTTAGCTTGTCATCGCTTGTTGCTTGTCATTTTGTTTATCCAATCAAATATTAAAGATCTTTGGCTGTCTTTTTGTGCTGCTGTGTTTGTTTTGCTATTACCAAATAAAATTGAAGCAAAATAACACCTTTTTTGTAGTGGAATAATAAATCTTTTAATTCATTGACAAATGGTTTAACATATAAAATACGCGCAAACATTTTTCCCATTGCTTGTATTTTCCCTCTCTCCTGCAGGGCTCAGAAAAATACAACACAACTTGCAAAATATCGCAATATCATACGGGTATTATATCGAATAAGATGTATTTATTAGGGTAGGGAATAACTTTAATCACACCTTGTCAAAAAACCAAATCTATTACTAACCAGTTGATCTATGTATAAATCTAGGCATGAAGTGGTAACGCTGACAGGAATCTTTGATATTTCCTGAGAAAGGATTCCAATAAAAGATAATCGGTAAGAAATTTTAAGTTCGCAATGTAATGTAAACTGCTTACAATAGATTTGTCAAAATGCATAGATACCATTAAAGTTCCAGTCTTCAAGTTCTAGCACTTTGTAAAAAAGAAACTCTGAAAACAAATCAAGATCCTTCATGCAAAAGCTCTGAAATTAAAAAAGGAAAAACAACAACAACAAAATAAATATAATCAGTCAACACTAAATCAAAGCGCAACTATGATTAATAAATAAAATCTCTTGCATATGTATAAAATAGAATTTTCAAACCATGTGTTTTATACTTGTTGGAAGAATATAAGTATTAGATTGAAGTACTCTTTTTATATCCCTCAACATTAATGTAGTATCTGGTGCCAATGTCAACAAATTATTGCAATCCCTTTGAACATTAAAAATAACAATCACGATACTTTTATCAAGAGTCAATAGGTTGATTTAGCAACACAACGGGAATATCAGTTGATGAAGGCACATGCAGAAGATTGTCCATTTGAGGCTAGATTAGAGTAGAATCTTGACTATTCATTGCGCTCTCCTGTATCAACTTGTCAACTGAGGTTCCTACAGGTTCACTCACTAAATCAATCAGGCTAATATCCTGTAGAGTACATACTGCTCAGCTATAAAATATCATAACCCATGGAAACAAGATCACCTCTGGTACTGGCTGACTGACAACATGAAGTGTATATTCGATGTTGAATCGAATCACAGAGCAAAGGGGCACCTGAAGAAAAGTCAAGTTGGTGGAGGTTTTAATTTCAATGACAGTACATGTAGTAATGCTCACAAAAACATCACTTCAGTGTAATTATTATAATAAACTAAAGGAGGTGGAAATAACTAATCAAAAAACATCTGTCCCACAATTGATGCAGTGACTTAGGAACATAGAACGCAATGTTTTGACTGCTTATTGCTGGTCTTCATCAGGCAGTAAGGTCAACTGGTTTCGTGCTGCTAAATGGATCAAAATAATTATACCAATCAAATCTGACCACTGTGATACATATAGCAGCATGCAACCAGTCCAAACTTTGCCATCCGCAACCTGCGTTACTACGTTGTTAGACAAAATTAACAATAATTATAAACTTGTGTTATTCTGACTTAAATAATAAAATTATTTGCCCTATCATTGGCACTTTATTCCACCTAATGATGTTGGTGATGAAGGTTGACTCACTTACTATTCTCTACTTACACGTAAGCTGCCACCAAAATCCTTACATTAGGTTATTTCATGTGGCTTTTTTTAAGAGCATGGAAAAGAAACGACTTGTTCTAAAATGCAAGCTGCTTGTGTAGCACAATAGTTTTTCTTTTATTAACGGCCTGCGAGATGACTTTGGTTCAAGTTCAGTAACTTAACCCATTCCCTCGTGAGCTGCCCCTCCCCTTCCCCATTGGAAAACCCTTCCCCCCCCCCCCCCCCCACCCTCATTGGAAAAATAAAATTGTCTGGCATTAGAAAGAGAAAATTCCATTAAGTCTCACTCCTAGGAGTCAATGGATTGAAAGGGAAATAGTTTTTATGTTGCTGCATATAAAGTGTATTTTCACCAATATCTGCCTTAAAGATGTACTCACTTCCTCCAGTGGGTGATGAGAGAACAGTGAGAAGCCTTCAAAAGTGAAATCTTTTCCCTCAGCATGAATGACACTTGGATTAGAGGTCTGTATGGTACATTTTGTAAGTTTTAATTCTTTGATCACACAGAATAACAGATAATTCACACCCTGCTTGAGGGGAGGGGAGGGGTAAGGTTGATGAGTTGGAGTGTTTGCCATCCTCCAACAAAAATGACTAGTCTATTAATGATTATGAAGATTTTGTTGCAATGGTTAATGCTTTGGTGCTATGAGAAGCTTTTTTTGAGGAACTCTGGTTTTTACCTGAGTCTTCCCAGAACTTCAATATTATTTTTATCTGATTTTATTAAATATGCAGATCTGGGCCCGGCTGTTGAAAGTCTAAAAGGCAAATCCTGGATTACTGGCAGAAACATAAACTGCAGTTTATCTTGAATCTGCTCAAAAAGAGTATCCACGAGTCTTCCATTTTCACTTGCTTTCCTTCAACATAAAACTACAAGTTTAAGGCTTTTTTGACAGGCAAAATTCAAAACGTTGTTGGTATTAAAATCTTTTGAATCGCAGATTAGTATTCCCTGCTAGCAGAGGTCTCCTTTCTTTTGCGTTTCCTGGACTGTCCAGTACTTTTGAGTACAGGAAAAGAAACCTCTGCCATAGGACGAAACTAACTGTGTTTTGCATATACGGCAGTTACTTAGCGACCAAATCCTCACATAAAGGAATGTGTGGGACTCAGCGGGCTCAAGTTACAGTCAGCAAACATATCATGCGGCATGTGGTTTGAAGAGTGCTGTCCAAGGTTGTGGACAGCGGTTTGATCAAAGTGAGTTTTGACCCATGGCAGAGGTTTCTTTTCGCGCACCCGACAGCCCAGTGAACGCAAAAGAAAAGAAACCTCTGGTAGTAGGGAAACATTAGACAGTATTAATCAGATTTTGAACAACTGGGTCCTGAAGTCTTTTCAATAATATTGGTAATCTTTTTAAAATGACCGGCTCAAAATTAATTGCAAATTTATATTTTAAAAGTCTTCCTGAAATCCACTTTTCCCCTTTATAATCAGATGAAAATCAGACTGAGAATTCTCTAACTTTAAAAATAAAAGAGGACTAACATACCATAAAATTGGTGTGTGGTGTGACCGTGATCCAGTAATGATGAATTTTGGCACTATTGTTTGTCAAAGGATCACAAGGTGTGATTGCCTATAAATCAACAAAGACATGAACTTTAGAGAAAATTCATTCTAGCCCAAGACCAGATACAAGGTCTGACATTATACAGCTTTAACTTACACTTTCACCAGGATAAATGCCATGGCGTATTCCTTGTCCTTTGTCAGCAGAACTGCATCGGCACACTGGGCCATCATTTGTCTGAAAAATATGAGAAAGGAACTGAATTCTAATAAAACATCTTGCCCCAGGTACCAAAAATAATTTGGTTTAAAAGGTGCATACAGTGCATACCTCCCCAAGCTCATTGAACCAGAGTTCAGGATGAAGGCGTCTGGGATCTTCTATCTTCCTTTTCCTGATCTCTGCCACACTAGGACCCTTATGGCAATTTTCCTCATTTCCAGCATTGTCAAGTTCGTCATCGGACAACCCACCCCCTGCATTACTATCGTCATCATCAACATCATTGTCATCATCCTCATCATCATCATCATTGTTATCACTGTCAAAATTGCTGTCACTCAAAGCATGGCTTCCAATGCCGCTGCTATCTCCATCGCTGGTTCCTTCATCATCGCTAGGAAACAGTTGTAGCCTTGACTTTACTGGGCTTTCATCGCTATCACTTTCAACCAGTGATTCCATGTCACTGTCATCCGTGTGTTTGTGGCGACTTTCCTTACTGCTGACACTTTCAACATCATTATCACCTTGTTCAAGGGATACCATGTTTATTATTTCCTTCTCAAACGTAACATGCAATTCAATTAGTTTCTCTGTTCCCTGAAGGTGGCACTTATTTTCCTTTTAAAAGCAAGAAAACAAATAACTTAAAGTTTAAACAAGGCAAACTATCTATAAAAGATGACATACAGCTGTAGTGAGTCTCAGCAAAAATCTAAGTGCTCCTTACAACTACGAAACAAGTAAAAAATCTATTCAATGCTTTTATGACAAGCTGTATAGCCTTCCTTTTGCCTCTCTCAAAATCAATGCTTTTTTTGTCTCTCTGCTTTCAGGTTGCTTTAACTCTTGGCAATTATTTGGCATTCAAATCAAATTACTTTAAATAACTCTTCCCCTTCCCGTAAAATCTAATAATTTACCATTTTATGCTTATCAAGTGTGATTTTTCTTGAAAGTTGTGCAGAGTTTTTATAATAAGATTTCACAGAATTAACAGAAAAAAAGTGCAAAGATGCCTTCTCCTACCTGTAACGTACACTAAGAAACCCTTAATTCCAAACGTGCACCTATTTTGCAACACAAATTGAGTATATTATCAATGGCTCAACAACATACAGTACACAAAATAATACCTGGTCATCCTTCTTCTTAGTGTAATACTCCTCTGAAGTTGTGAACTTTATTATTCTCTCTATGTTGGGAGGTGGTGGGGAAAAACAACGGGAAACTCTGGGTCTGCTGGATTGATTCCTTTGAGCACTAGGAAAAGTTATAATTTATTAAATTTACATTACTTAATCAACATTGAGACACGATTTGCATGCAGATTTAAACTTGTGAGGCTCCCTAATCCATTGAATTTTAAACTAACCTGATGTTTAGTTGTACTAGCAAATGGTGGGCAGAGCAGATTACATTAAATTTTATGCATTATTCGTAACCAGACCTAAATTCACTCAAAAAATAGTTTGTCATTAAGCCCTCCCTAGCTTTGAAAACCTACATACAATTATATAATAATATTAAGGTAGTTCTGATGAAACTGCAAGCTTGACCAACCAAAACATTAATTCTCCATGCTCAAAAGCTCTGTTTCAAGTAATCAACCTGGGCAACATTTAATTTGTCCAGATATGTAGTTTCAGTGCAGACATGTTTTAACCCAGCAGGTCTAAAACACAGGTCTTGGGTTATAGGTCAGTGTACATGTTGCTGTGCCGTGCTGTACAGATACGTAAACAACTGTTACACCAAAAGTCTCCCCTAGCCCTTAGGCTAATGACGCTACAAAAATGTTGAACATTTCAGGTCTAGGGAAAGCTTTTGGCTTTGTTGTTCATCAGTGGAACAGGGAGTTCCAGCTGTACTGTGACCTGTGTTTTAGACCCACCTGTATTAAAATATGCGCTGCGACTATCCCATACACATGAACTACATTTATTTATTTATAAAAAAGGGGCAAAATCATAGCATTAGACAACATTGTACAGGTCTGGAAGAAAATGCCAAAATTTTGTTAGAGGTGTCATTCTAACCAATGTAGTGGATGTTCCCTTTTCACAAGCTACTTTAATGACTTATAGACATGAAATCATAATGCAGTAAATGACGTTAAATTGAGTCAATGGTAAGAGTGCTAAATTAAAGGACAATGTCTAATGACCAACATTAACTTCCAGCACTGCTGGATTGTATTACTTACTGACCTTCTGTTACCATGATCTCTTCTTCTCTCACCCTGTTTACTGTGTTTAGACCGACTTGCCCTTGTGTATGGGTTTGCTGGGACTTGTGATTTAGGGAAAGCTGACTGACCAATGGGGCTGATCTGTTTATTGACAGGTAACTGTGGTCGGCATAATGTTTTTCCCTGACCAGGCACAACAACTGCTTCCTTTACATGCTGCATAGGCCTGCTGGCTCTATTTTGTTGAACAGGACTGGTGGATCCTTGTCCAAAGGATTGAGGATTCTGGAGATGTAGCTGTGAGCTACTTAAAGGAGGCGGCTGCCAAGTAGGAGATGGAATGCTTCTGGGATTCAAGGGCCGAGGACCGTTCCATGATGTCTGATGTATAGGGGATGTAATTCCATCTGAAGCAGGTAAATTATTTGAAGCTGTTAGTTGCTGAGATGATAGAAGTTGTTTAGGTGAGGCTGTGTTAATGGTAGAGGATGGTAGCCTGGGAGGCAGCACACCTCTTGGCAAGGGAAAGGTTGCTTGTCCAAACGGTTGTTGAGGAGGTGACAAGTTTCCACTTGGAGGGAATCTCCCAGGGAGTGGTGAGGTAGGAGCTGTAAGCCTCATCTTGACTGGAGGTGAAGATTGAATCTTGCCATGGAATGGTAAAGTACATGGTTCAAATGGTCTTGGAGGTATGTTTTGTGAGTGGGCCACTCCTGTGGCAGGAGTAGTAGATTGTGCAAATAGTGTGGGGTGTAAGTTTGGTGAGCTGATGCTTCTAGTGGCAGGTACAGTGGATGGTACTAATGGTCTTGCAGACAAGATTGGAGCAGGAATCCTACCAGGGTGTTGTGCAGTAGATGGTGTAAAGGGTCTTTGGGATAAGGTTGGTGGTCGCATAGCATTGGGGGGTTGTGCAATAGATGATGTAATTGTTGGTCTTGGAGTTAAGTGTGAGGAATGGATACCTACACTGGGTGACATAGCAGTTGGTGTAATTGGTCTTGGAATACGGAATCCACCAGAAGGTGGCATGGCAGATGATACAAATGGTCTTAGAGGTATGGCTGAGGAGTTGATCCCTTTGGCGGGTTGTACAGTAGATGGTGTAAATGGTCTTGGGGGTAAGATTGAGGATCGCACCTCACCAGGAGGATACACATTTAGAGGAGTAATTTGCCTTTGAGATGATGGGACACCATTAGATGGATGCACAGTTGGAGAGGAAAAGTGTCCTTGGGATGAGAATGGAATTTGAACATGTGGTGAGAAAGGGGTGGCGGAAGGATTGAGTGCTCTTTCTGGTGGTGTCAGATGCTTTGTATCACATGGTACAAACCAGGATGTGCTTGGTTGCTGAGATCTTATAATCCCTCCTGGCACAGGAACATTAGATGGAATTGCTTGTTGTTGGGATGATGATAAAACACCAACTGTACAGGATGGCATACTATATGGCACTATTGGCTGACTTGGCGCTACCAAGATCCCCCCATGGGTGGGGTAATGCGTCTGCGTTGATGGTCTTTGTGTTGGTGCCACTAATCCACTGGAAGAAGGTCTAGTGTACACCATTCTTGACTGCTGAGGCATCACACCACAAGAAGGGTTAAAAGGTTGGGCATTTTGCAATAGAGGGCTGCAGAAACCTGGGTTCTGTGCCACTGGAGATGGCACTAATTTGGGAGGAGGCTGATGCATTAGTGGTGTGGTTGCAAGCTGGTTGGGATGCGGCGATATCTGTGGACCTCTGGGTGAGACCTGGTGAAATGGAAGTGGGTTGGATGGACTGGGCAATACTGGAGGAGATGCAAACTGTTGAAATGATGGCATTCCTTCACCCCTTACCATTGGAGATTGTCTGGGAATTGACTGAATAACCTGTTGCTGAACTCCAGTAGGAAAACGTGGCTGATTTGTCTAGCGGGAAAAAAAATCGCAAAACAAACAATAGGAATGTCTCCTAGCCTGCATAGACTATTTCTGTGGATTTTTTATGGTTTGGCCAGGTGAAAAATGGAGTGAGACAAAAGAAGAGGTGTGGGTGTCTCACTCCATTTTTCATGGGACCAAAACATTGAAAATCTTGCACATTTTTTTCCCGCACAGATTGCAGAGCAACTACAGAATACAGGGTCGCACAGGGCCAGGACATGCAAATTAGGTAGAAGATTTTGTAAAACGAGACAGACAACAATGGGAACTTTTGTTATTCAATGATATGGAAATAGGTGGTCCCGTATTCTGTAGTTTAGCCAAAATGAAGGACACATAAAAAATATGTAAGAAAGCGCGTATAACACAATCCTTATAATCTCTATTCTGGATGAAGATGACACCGTAGAATCTGCACTAAATTAAAGGAAATGAGTATTACATTAAAGCTTAATTTTTATCACTAATCTTTCTTACTGCGAGTGAAACGCCATTTACTGTACCGGCCCCAGACGTGACGCTTGAAAAGTGAGGAGATCTCCACATGGCCGATTCTCTCCTTTCAAGTAATGTCACTTCAAGTTAAACATATACAGGCGCTGGAGTAGAATATCAACTTGACTCAAGTTGTCGGTGTAGTTTGTCGCCATCTTGATTTTTCAAAGTTCTTGTTTTGATTACCAGGTTCTTATCGTACGTGACCTTGGAATAGAACCTGGGAACCAGAGAGTATATTATTGAGCTTGCAATGCTTTCTTGGTAAAATTCCAATATGGCGGCCGGAGGTGAATGGTGCCTCATAGAGAGCGATCCTGGTGTTTTCACGGAGTTAATCCGTGGTTTTGGTGCGTAACCTGACTTTTCAAACTTTCCTTGGTGACTACTGAATAATAGCAATTGTTCGAAGGTTTAAGGTTAGATTGATGTGCAATTCAAACGTGTCGAGTAGAAGTACCTTCAGTTTCGCCGCTATTTGAATCGCAGTTTTTATTGTCAGTACTAAAAGAAGCTGTTTTATCTACCGCTCAAATCGCGAGGTTGTGATACTTTTTCAACCCCTTGTCCCTATCCTTTTCTAGGAGGTGGAGATGAAATGTGTTTTGCTTATTTTTTTGGAAGTCAATCCTTTTTGCATTGTCACTCAGGAATGTTTTGATCAAGCGGAAGAACAAA
This sequence comes from Montipora foliosa, assembly GCF_036669935.1. Classification (NCBI taxonomy): domain Eukaryota; kingdom Metazoa; phylum Cnidaria; class Anthozoa; order Scleractinia; family Acroporidae; genus Montipora; species Montipora foliosa. The sequence goes on from NC_090870.1 coordinate 64,622,286, forward strand.
AATTTAAAGATGTTGTGGCATCACATGCATACCACAGAATATAAAAGGACTAATTTCTTAACATACGGTAGATTTAATTGGATAATTCCTATTGTAATTGAAGAAATTCCTTGTCTTTCGTTTTTGTTTAGGATGTTCTGGTGTCCAAGTAGAAGAAATCTACAGCCTGGATGAAGCATCCTTAGAAGATTTAAGGTTTCACTCACTGTCGTTTTGTGTTAATTTTGCTTCCTTCTCACCTTTCTTTCTTTTGTTCTTTTGTAATGATCAGACCAGTCCATGGTCTTGTATTTCTGTTCAAGTGGAAGCCTGGAGAAGAGCCAGCAGGGCCAATTGTACATGAAAGCAGATCTCTTGGAATTTTCTTTGCCAAGCAAGTACGTTTTGGGGCATTTTCAGCCCACTCTAAATTGGCAGGTCACCTTTTTTTTTTGGTCATCAAAGATTCAAACTTGACTCAACCTTTTTTCTTGAGACGGGTGGGGGCCACTGGAGTACCCAGAGGAAAACTTTTGAAGTTGTGCCAAGAACCAACATGACAGGCAACTTACTGTGTCACCTCAGTATCTGGTTTGAAATTGGGCCACATTGTGTGTGCATCTTCTGTCTCCCTGCTGGTATAATGCCGTTCAAGAGACCAAATACAATACATCTTGCACTTCAACATGATCCCCTCCCTTTTGCTTGGCAACCCCCCTCCCCCTGCAAGTTTTGTTTTATAATTCATTACCTCTCCCTCCCCCCCCCCCCCCCACCCCTCATCCAAAGCAAAAGGGCTACAGAATTGTGTAATAAATAACAAGGTTAGAGATGGATGATGGAGCCCATTGATTTGGGTCTTCAAAATGACTTTCTTTACATGTATATGTACATTTGATATTTTTTTAAAGTCTATATCTTCTTTACTTTCTATCTGAAGCCATTAAATCTTTGTCAAAAATGTTTTGCATGCATGGCATTTCTGAGCCCCTAATGAAACAGATCAGCTGTCATGTATGACATGTGAAAGGTAGAATTTTAAACTTTCAGGAAAAATGTGATTACTGGTACTATTTTTTTTTTAACACTTGGGTTCTGAGGACCCAAATTCTGATCACCCAGTGGTGAAGATGTTGGTGTTATATTCCAGTTTCACAAATTGCCATGGCTGCAATTTTTAATTTCCCACCCTTCCATTTTAGTGGAAATTTTGCACCTCAGGAAGATGAACGTTGTCAAATTCTTAACCCCTTGAGCAGCAAGACAAAGAGTCTATTAGCTTTCTTTTACACTTTTCAGGTGATAACCAACGCTTGTGCCACCCAGGCAATTCTCAGTGTTCTTCTAAACTGCAATCATCCAGATGTAGACTTGGGTCCCACTTTGTCAAGTTTTAAGGACTTTTCAGCCACTTTTGATTCATCAGTAAGTCAATGGGCATATTTTTTATCTAAGACTTATTTCATCAAGCCTTTGTTGTAAACATTAGCAGTGTCTCTGTTCTTGTCAGAAAGTCATTAGTTGGTCTAATGAAAGTTATATAATTAATTTTGTGTCCTTGTTCAGAAAGACCACCCAAAGTCAGACACTTGAAATCTTCACATTTTAAATTCGAACTACAGTATGATGCATAAATGTCTGCCAGTAAGTGTGCCAGTCCCATCAGTGACAAAGAACAACCATGCTTGAGAGACACACCTGTTTTTAAAGTATAATTTTATAGCAGACTGATAAGATCTTCCTTGCTAGATGGGAATCTTTGGAGGGTAATAAATTGGCCTAGAGAGACATGAAGTAATGCAGATAAAATTAATGCTTCTTTTGCAGTTGAAGGGTCTGAGCCTTAGTAACTCAGACGTCATCAAAAAAGTACACAATGGCTTTTCCAGGTTTGATATTTACAATTTGCTGACTGCATGAGTTTTTTGTAAGATGTTAGGTCATCTCAAGAAATTATTCATTTGTCTTTACTAGCCTCACTTAAGAGCGAAACTTCTTTTGAATTTTGTTAATGCTAACAAGGCTAGTGAGGATGATTAGCGCAAAGACAAAAGAATATTTTCTTGGCAACCATTAATTTTTTATGAATCTGGTCTATATTCAAGTTTCTTATCTTCTCAATAATTCCAATGATAAAATGATTGGTAATAATATTTGTTTGTACAGTCAAACCATTATTTTTGAAAAAAAATGACAAGAACTGAGAAACTTACGGTAAGGTGGCTTACTACTGTACAGTTTTCCGAAAAAAAAGATCAAGATTTTGAATTCTAAAGTGCTAGTCACTGCAATTGATGTAAAATGTTATTTAACCCAGCAAATAAAATGTAAATCAGGAGAAAAAATGCAAAATATAGTGACCGAGCTCCTGAAGGGGGGCTTGCAAAAACTAGACATTTCAGAGGCCTTTTTCTCAAAACCTAGTCGCACAACCAGGGTGAAAATGTTGTAGTAAACAATAATGCTAATTATTATGAAGATAAAACTATCAACATTTTTCAAAAATTATACATGTATCTATCAGACAGTTTTTCCGTTATTATCAAAATAGACCAAAATCAACGTTTTTGCCATTTGCGAAAAACCTTTCTGACAGATTTAACTATTTATTTCTCTACATTTTTGTCACAAAGGAAATCCTGAAATTTTAAGGTGGGGTCGCTCAGCTACAACAAGTTGCAAAAATAGTGGAGACACTTCACCTTCTTGGGGCGTTATTAATTTCCCTATTATCTCTCACACTGCAGCCCCCCTCCCCCCTTATCAGTGTTGCTAGCAAGACAAAAAAATGTTGGGAACTTAAGCAGTCAACATTGAAAGGGGGAGAGGGGAGAGGAAGTGGGAAAGGTTTAAATTCTAGATACGCCGAGTATTGGAAGTTAGAAAAGGTGTTTTTTAATGAAAGTGTCTCAACAATTTTGCAACTTGTTGTAGTTTTTCAGAAAAAGGCCTTTGAAATGTCTACATGTAGTTTCCAGTCCCTCCTCCAGAAGCCATAATTCGTTTTGTAAAATTCTATTTTACATCAATTGCAATGTCTAACACTTCAGAAGAGACATCCTATTGCTTTGATGTCACAGATTTCACAATCTTGATCTTTTTCTTCGGAAAACTGTAGTAAGTCACCTAAAGGCCTTTTCATCTCAAAAAATCTTTGACCTTGATT
>NC_090870.1:64630430-64637930 GCF_036669935.1 Montipora foliosa
GTGATCCAAGCCCCAGTTGTTCAAACAATGGATAGTGCTATCTGTCGGATAAATCACTATCCAGGGGATACGTAACAGCGAAACCAATTGCACTATCCAATGGGTAGTGATTTATCCGGTTGATAGCGTTATCCACCTTTTGAACAACTGGGGCCAGTAGTGTCTGCGTGCGAATGCGCCTTGAAGGGGACACCCCCTGAATCGGCCCCCATAGAGTAAAATCTACGAGTGTCACTCTTTGAAGGGTAACCTTCACAAACTGAGTCGGATCGACTGTTTTGTGAGGTCGACCCGAGAAGCGGAAGTCAGCTTGTGGTCATGTGAGAGTTAGGTAACCGGAAGTTGACGATCCCATGAAGGCAGTGGTGGTTGTGTCATGGCCGAAGGAGTTGAGGAAGACTGGGCAGTTTCGCTGCTCCTCACTTTCTGAACGTCTTCAAAAAGCACTTTTACAACTGTCGGTCTTGTATTCACGCTTCTCCACATTTTTGTTTCTTTTAGGCAAAAGAAGAGGTACAAGCTAAAAAGGCAGAGCAAGCCAAGTGAACGGATCCATCTTCGCCGGCTGCACTCGGCAATGAAAAAGTCAAATCCCTTTATCGATTTCATTCGCATAACTTGTACAGTTGGCAGTGGAAGTGAAAGAAATTAAATAAAATTTTCCAGAGGTGTTTCAGACGCAGCCATGTTGATAGGATTTGCCTCAGCGATGAGGAACCCATTACCAACACTTCCCACGTTATGCCGCTTTCACAGCATTTTCAAATGCCAAGCTGTTTTCTGGCGAGTTTGGGAAAAAACTAGACGCTATAAAAGAGTAAACTAGGATACCCGATGGCTAATACATTGACAGTTTGCAACGAAGTGTGGGCATTTTTCTTCTTAAATAAAGTGTTCCCTGTTTGTTTATTTTTTACATGCAAAAGGTTTGATTAAGAGAAACATGTAATGCAAAGATCTACGTCTCGCACTTTTGTCGTTGTATACAGTTTTCAATTAACACCCAACTTCATTTTCACCTAAATTTCGTTAAAGAATGGGTGACAGGTCTCCACAGGCAACCCAGTAAACGTTTGGCCTGCATAAGTGGGAAAGGTCAGATTTCGCATTGCATGAAATTTGCGTTGTGCCAAAATCAAAGACCCTTGTGAGATGTTAATTTCTTTCCTGTTAGCTACAGATATCGAGAAACTAAAGAAATTAACAAGTGCTAGTGAGATTATTTTGTTAATACTTTATTTAGGTCACCGCAGGCACGAGCGATACTACTTTAGCAGTAACGAAAGCAAAGCATGGAAAACTCGGGTTTCAAACCAGTGAGCCCTGCGTTTCCGGCGCTTGAGCCATCTCAAAAGAGAAAGCAAAGGAAGAGGGGACGAAAAGATGGTTTCTCGCTTCTTCTCCTCGCCCCTCCTTCTTCCCTTTCTCTTTTGACTTCCGTCCAGATTTTCGCGCGGCCTTTGCATTCAAGTCAACCCAGGTGGAAAGAGGCGCCTAAAATTCACCAAACCGCCTGCTACTCGGAGAGAGATTCACCAAATCGCTTGTTACGCAGAGAGGTGGACAATTTGCGAGTTCGTAACAAACCCGTAGGAGATGTCGATATGCGGAGACTACAAATGAATACGGAGTACAAAAACTGTGGAACGAAGCACGTCAAGATGTTTAATCATCGATGTTAACCCGCGCACCGGTGGCTCAGTTCGTTGAGCACCAGGCTGCCATATTCGACCCCGGCCGGACAAAGACAAGGTGGCTATAAAGTAACAATTGCTTAAATTGTCCAGCTAAGTGCGAGGGTGACTCAGTTCTCTCATTACTCACTCTCTTTATAGGACACACCCGAAAAGGGATCCTAATAGACACTATACATCTACAAGAATGATCTCACAAATTAGGCGATTACACTTTCTGGCGAGAAAAGGCTTGTAACGAGCGGTGGGCGAAGTTTGCTTACTGGTATAAGGGGAATAAAGGCGCTGCTGGCACTCTTGGGAAAATTTCAGTCTAAAAAAACAGCTGCCAAATCGGATGAAGGAAATTATTGAAATATCTCTTTTTACATCGATTTAACGAAGTCCATGTAGTAAAGTCACTTTTCCCTTAAGATTAACTGTTCAGATGATTAAACCCCCGTGCGAGTTGCAGTTGACGTTCTTTCAGATCTAACGTCGATGGACGAAATCTTTCCTCTCCAAATTAGCTTGTCGTTTTGTGAAGAACGAGTAGCAGGAATATCCCCGGTTAGGTCCATGATCGCATCATGCATCCACCAGCCGTCAGCAAGTGTCACAATACAAACATAGAGGAGCGTGTAACACGGTCCGGATGTCTTTGCAATATTTCACAGCATTCCGCAGCACAAGCATTCCTTTCAATGGTATAGCCTAATTCATCATATATCCTTGCCTGAAAAGTAGGAAATGCAGTTTATAGACCGAATTCATAAGTGGCGGCCAAAAAGATACTCTTTTGTTTACGTGCTAATTAGACTAACAATCCTCGTTTGCATGGACAAAATACAAAGAAATGTTACTTTAGAACGAGGCTAGTTTGTTTATGTAGTGCATAAAATGTTTTTTTTGGCCACCATTTATGAATTCGGTCTATGGCATTCGATGGTTTTTTCAGCTGCAGTTCAAGGTCTTATCGTCACTCGTCCACAAAACATCAATAATCTTAGCAGTTAGCAAGTTGATTAAACGCATTCCCGTCGACAGACCCTTTTCAAACGTTTGCGCTTTCAAAACGTATTCATCACTTTGAGTGAAAGAAATGTATATTTGAAGTGCAGTTTATAGACGAAAGATACAAGTGTTCGTCGCACTTAACTGGACAATTTAAAGTGTCCCTGTGATAAAAAAAAAACACTTCCTTTTTTTCTTCAGAGTTTGAAAGTGTGTTTGCTTAACATCAGCCGGGCAAAATTTTGAACTTTGATTTTTATCCAAAGGCCGTTTGCTTTGAGTGTAAGTTCTGGATTTCACTGTCCGCCATTATTCACGTTCAAAACTGACCGATTGGACCTCAGAGGGTTCGATCTAAGGAAAAGTGACCTCATTGACTCACTAGCTTAAAATTTCAGCTTGTAAACGCAGCTTATTATACATGCAAAACGGGAGTTTAAAAGTCTGAAAGCCCAAAACTCCTGTGCTGCATATTAATTGTGCGGCGCATTGCATTTTTAAACTTGTGAACCTTTGGGGTCATTTTCTCCTTGATCCAGCTCTCTCAAGATCTAAAAGTTAGTAATGGCGGACCATTAAAATAGGAAAATTCCTGTTAAATAAACAGCCGTCTTGTTGAAATCAAAGCTTAAAACTTTGGTCGCTTAGTGTTTAGTTAACATAGTTTTGAAATCCAAAGAAAAATAAGAATTGATTTTTTTGGTCAGAGGGGCACTTTAAGCAATTGTCATTAATTTGAGCAATTGTCCTTCCACCACAGACGCCCCAAGCTCAGTGTGAGGGAAAGCCAACAAAAATATAAGGATTTGTATGGGAATCCCGATTAACAGATTAATTCTCAATTAAAAAGCCCAACCTTATTGCCATCGTAGGTCGCTTCCTACCCCTTTTGGTTTGAATTGAGCCATTATCAGTTCCACGGTTGTCAACTGTTATAATAAAATAACAAGGCTGCACACTGGATTCTCGAATTCTCAGGAGCCCACCAAATTGAGTCAAATATACCTGGATAAAATGTTCCCCCAGTTATGCCACCGTAGAACTCAAGGGCAAAGGTTTTTCTTTCATTTTAATCCACTAGCCGCGCAATCGAAGTCAACCAGCGACCTCAGACGGCTGTTAGTGTCCAAACGAAACGATATTAAAAACGATGGAAAATATCCTCGTACACTTCGAACACGACATGACGACCGTTTCAAGCCGAACTCAACGGTCACCGTGTCATGTTCAAAGTGTAAGAGGATTTTTCTCTCAGGTCGTTTATCGGGATTCCCATACAAATCTGTATATTTTTGTTAGCTTTCCCTCACACTAAACTTGGGGCGCCTGTAATGAGCCCAACAAAATGACCAGCTCACAACTGAGTGGCTTCGTAGCTCAGTTAGTACAGCATTGCACCGGCATCGCAGAAGTCGTAGGTTTGAATCCCGTTGGAGGCGCCTGAATCTTTCAGGTGTCAGTAAAGTGAAATTGCTTAAATTGTACAGATAAGTGCGAAGATCACTTCTTTCATTTTGTTCAGTGTAATGCAAAGATTTGCCACAGCGAAAAAAATGTGGGGTGTTGCATGCACTTTGAAACTGGACTCTCTTGCATTTGTCTTCAAGCCAATAGCCCTTTTCACGGTTAGTTTTTTTTCTCATTTGCATTACAACTTCGGGCTATTTGGTAGTTTTAACCCGAAATTGCCTCGCATTCACGTTACATTACATTGTAATGCAAATGAGAAAGACTAACCGTGAAAAGGGCTATTAACTTAAGAAGCGTCACGTTTGTAGTTACCGGCAATCGAACCATGAACCACAGATCAGAACATATCACCCAACGACAAACTAATGAGATTTCGTAGCCTGTGCAGCAAGCGCTAAAATTAATGGGACGGAAAGAGGGAGAAAGACCGAGTGCAGAAATGAAAGGTGACTGGTCTGCACTCACTCCGCCTCCCTCTTTCCATCCCCTTTTAGCGCTCGCTACATTTCGCGACAGGAAGTATTCCAACCACTTCAGTTTACACCAACACAGGAAACCCAGCACGATAGTATCAACTTTAAAGTAGTCAGCACTTTTGTTCCTCAAAGAGTAATTGATATGCCATTAAACACGTTCTTGTAACAATTTGTCCCTTCAAGCAATTTACAGCCAGAGGATTCGAACGGATCCTCGAGCTTACACCACGATTACTGGGAAATACCTGGGCAGAAGTCAGCTCGATACTGAAGCGAGTTAGCAAAACTTTTCTAGGTAACCACGCGATACGGAAGAGAAATAACTTGCTTCAGAATTGAAATACTAGAGATCGGGTATCCTCAGAAGTTGCCACAGTACCTGATAGTACAAGACATCTCGGGTTTTGTTGATAGCTCCTAACTTTCTGAATCCTTTGACAATTGTATCGAGGACAGGAAGGGAAGAATGCCGCAAGTCTGGAGGGACAACATATCAACAGCATCAATCATCAGCTTGGCAAGACATTGGCCGTTTCTGCACAGTTTCTTTAATGATTCCTTAGTGTACATATCCCTATTGCTATCTTCCTAGTTTGCCGAGAAATGAATTCGGATTGCTCGTCCTTGTTTGCCACTAAACGATTACCTGTTTCCAGCATAGATAGCGCAGATAAGTGGTCCACTGTTAAGGGTGGATGGCACACAAATCTCACTAGTCTATTCATTACGTGCGCCAAAGCGCTTTCTCCTTGGAAAATTTGTGTCATTAATAAGATGGCCCACCAGGTGTTTTTGTACGGAAAGACGGAAAGGCAAAAACGTCCCTTCAACGGCAAAATACAAAATTCCCGTTTTAACTTTTCAATTGTTTTCCTGAAGAACAATCTGAGACTTCGGTTGGTTCCGAGTATCCCTCAACTCGGCAATGGTTTCCCCTTTCTGTGCGTGCGCTAGAGCGGAAATCTCAATGCCCCGCTGCACAATCTTCGGCCTCGTTCAGATCTGTGCCTGGTGCGCAGGGAATGGTCACTAGTATGAACCAACCATTCTTATGGTGCTGAGGGACCACCTACAGTGGAACACCGAATTAGTCAAACATGTTTTCACCGGGTTTATAGCAGTTCTGTTGGTTGGGCACGGACGCCGCTAAAAGGAGCAACTTTAGGCGAAAAAAAAAAAACACAACATGTAGGACAACCTCGTTCCCAGGGTCTCTGATCTTAACGCCTGGGGCGAGCGAGGACGCCCCAGGCGTTAAGATGAGAGACCCTGGGAACGAGGTTGCATGTAGGAAAGAACTCTGCAGACGGGGCTTTACACGTATTTTGGACAAGAACTGTCCGCACAAAAGGGATTTTAGTAACCATGGCCGAGCAGTGGGTACCTTTGAACGAAGAAGAATATTTCCACATACCGTATTCTCGTTGGGATTTATCCTCTTGTTCCTTTGGGGCAGCAAGTTGACACTTGACTAATAAAAATCTTGCGCAACACTGGACATACAGGGAGCCTAAATAACAAAAGGCTGTAATCAGCATAAAAGGCAATTTCAAAATTCAGCATCTTTTAATCATGTCATCGAGTCTAACTAAATTTTGTCACTACGTATAAGGCAACATTGTTTTTAGGAGGGGAGGAGGAGAGAGCGAGTCGTCCCTCCTGCAATGACACGTGACCCGTTTTCACGAGACTCACCGTGCGACAGAATCTGGACCATGCTCCTCTTCAGAAGGTCGACGGCTTTTGTTGGTAAACCTAATGACAGCTACAAGAATGAAATAATCAGTAAAACTGTAATGAGCTGCAAATCAATGGGTAGGTATAACGGGTTGATTGGAAACCTTTCGCGTTACAATCAGAGCTCTTTCAACAGAGAAATCTCTCAAGCGTAGGTGTAATGCTATATTTACAGACGTCTTACGAAAAAAATTCAATAAATAGAGGTTTTGCACGGCAGCCATGTTGCATGGCAGGAACAATAGATTCTTTTTCCTATGGGAACAAATGTTCTTTCTACTGCAAAACGTTTTCATTGTTCCTGCCATGCAACATGGCTGTCGTGCAAAACCTCTATTGAACTTAAATCATCGTTAACTGTTTTATTCTTTGCTTCTTGCTTACTAAAGCTACAAGTGTAGTCCGTTCGTCACACGTTTTTGGCAAGTGACGGCAGTCCTCCTCCCAACTTCCAGAACAGTTCATTTCACGAATTTCCATTTAACAAACACACTAAGAGGGATTCTATCTCCGGCGTGAACAATTTGCCTTGGTTTCCTTGTCATCGTAGTCGAATATGGTAATTAGTCCAGCGCTTATGGTTGTCACGCGGATTACTTAAGAGCCCTGTTGCCCGGCGTTACTTCTCGGTTGTGTGACTGCCTTGTTTTGTTCATTAGCGTCCTTTCTTGTTCTTCGCTCCTTTAGTACTGTCTTTGTTATTTCAATGGCATCAAGTTGTAGTAACGACAGACAAGCAAACTGTCAGCAACCCGTTTTGGACACCTTGTTAAACTGGCGTGGTTCACGCCATTGGAGAAAGCTCTCATTGGATGCCTTGTAAAAAGCGAGTATCAAAAAGTACCTTTGGTTGGTCTGTGCCTCTTTTAAAAAACCTCTAATTTCATTGGATCTTAAGAGGATGCCACTGTATTTCTTTTAAGGCTAAGTTCCACTGCTTTTGGTGTTTGCCTATTGTTTTTCTAACAAATTCTGTGAGGTCCGGCTGGCGAATGGTGCCGATCAATCCGAAAACTGTCGAAAGTCACGATTCCTCTGTTTTTGTAGCCTGCGAACAGCAGACGCATTTCCGGTCGTCGCTTCTCTGCCCCCGGAGGCAGAGAAGCGACGACCGGAAATGCGTCTGCTGT
>NC_090870.1:64652930-64657930 GCF_036669935.1 Montipora foliosa
AAATAGCCTTTGCTAAATGTAGGTAGTGTGGATGTGTGATTTATTGTTTTAACTTAACGGTTAAAGGTGTGCAAAAATACACACCTGTGACCAAATCTACAGTGAAGAGCTGCAAGAATTAAAGCAGCATAGCGGAATCTGTGACAGCGCTCAGCCTCTGTTTCTTCTGAATCACCAACTATTTTATTTGCTGCAGATTCTCCTTGCCATGATTGTTGTTGCTCAAAGTAATGATACAGGCTGTCCAGTGCCTCCTTGAATTCCATTGTTCTCAAACAGTTGAGAAAGCTCACATAATGCTGCCAAGTAAATTAAAGCAATCTGTTAGAATTTGAAAGGCACTGTGACCCAGTGGAAAACGTAAAGTCATTTTATCTAACATCGGTAGTTCCTTCAGTTACGAAACTGGTATCCATGGAAGCCGATAGACCACTCAAGAAGTAGGGAAAAATTATAAGAGGTGCTCTTAGACTAATAATAATAAGGGGGAGATTACAAATCAAAAATCAAGTTGGTTTTGGATGGCAAAGGAAACCAGAGAGCCCAGAGGAAACGTTTGAGGGGAAAAAGTATAGACAGCTCTAACTCAAACGAGGCACTGAGTGGGGGAATCTATCCCAGGGCACACTGGTGGTTCCAAGGCATTAGTGTGTTCGATCCACCACTGCAACAACCCGCTCCATAACAGTGAGTTTAAAAACCTTTTTTAAAATTATTTGAACATGCTCCTTTTATCATAATAATTCGCCTAAATTCACAAGAAGAGTGAAAAGAGAGGAAAGGAACTTTCCTTAAGTGTCTAGTCACTCTAGCACTAGAGCACTAATTGGGGACACTGTAAAATTAGCTCAAATCAATTCAAATGTTGGTTGTGGAGGAGAGGGGAAAACCAGAGTACTCAGAGAAAAACCTCTCGGTGCAGAGTAGAGAACCAACAAACTCAACCCACATATGACGCAGAGTCTGGGAATCGAACCCAGGCCACATTGGTGGGAGGTGAGTGCTCTCACCACTGCGCCATCCCTGCACCCTAAAGAAGGGAAGAATGAGACTTACAGATTTCACTCTGTCAAACGCCAGTCTGAGACAATTTTACCTGTCAAATGGCAGCCGCTTTGGGGGTGAATGGATTAACTCACATTGTGTAAACATTAACTGAGTGTCCATAATGTTCGCTTAGTAAAATATATTCTATATACAAGGCTAATAGTTAAAAAATTAAAATATTCAAACCAAACGTTTTCGGCTGTTTGCCATCATCAGGGTTGATGATGGCAAACAGCCGAAAACGTTTGGTTTGAATATTTTAATTTTTTTTAACTTTTAGCCTTGTATATAGAATGTATTAACTGAGTATTTTCAAATCATACATACAGCTTCTGCAATGTAGGGAGAAGAAGTTAAAATGCTGTTGATTCTTGACTGTAATTCAGGGGGAGGAAGAGCTTTTTCTTCAGCAGACTGAATCAGTGACACCTAAGAAAACATGTGGTGTGTTTGAAACATTGTTTCATGAAAAAATCAAAACATTCAAAGATCAAAAGTAAAGCAAGAAATGAGGGCTGCTTGCTTATTACTGTGATTTTATTATGTAGTTATTCAGTAAACCAGGTAATACAGTACTTAATTATAACAAAAGTCATAGTCTAACATCATGCGTTAAAAGAACAACAAAATAACAAAAAGCTGCCACTAGAATGACACACTTTAATACTAGAGTTGACCATAAATCTTTTTTTAATAATTACCTGTTTTGTCAAAAAGAACTCAGCTTGCTTATTTGAAACAGCACCCTCAAGGAATGGCTTCCTATTAGGAAAGAATCCCAAAAATTTCATGACAAGGAAAAAAAGAAAATGATTGGGCTTTATTTAACTCTCAGTTGGTTTAGTGCGTGGCTTTTGGAGCAAGAGGTCCCCAATTTGATCCTCAGTGACTTCAATGCTTGTTTCAACTTTCCTCTGATCTGTGTAGCTGCTATAGCTTTCAATAACCATAAAATGGGCACTAACAGAAGGAGGGAAGGGGGCAGTTAAAGGGCACACCATCGGCTTCCATTGATACCATCCTCATAGCTGAAGACACTACTGACGTTAATTAAATAACCAGTTCACTGGGCACGACTTCTCATCATCCACTTCACTGATATCCCTCATAACCTTCCCATGCAACCACTTCTCCCTTCCTTGCTTTCTCTACCCACTTCTTGAACTTGTTCTTTGTTTCTCTCACCTGCATTGTCTCTCCAAAAACCTTCAACATCCAGTCGTCACTGGCCTTGATATATCCAAACAGACCAAGTTCCTCCTCCCTCACACAAGCATGCACACTGATCAATCCCCTCCCAAACTCCTATCTCTTCATGCACAACCTCACTACACTCCCTTTCTTGTGGAATGCTCCAAACATCATTTACAAACATTGCCAACCTCTTCCTTGTCTTCACATCCATCGCCCTCAGTTCCTAATCACTCCATTCCAAAATGTCTGCACTGTACCCCACCACACCTATAGCCCATGCATTTATCACCTGAATCAAATTCCCACTGTACAATGTCGGCCTCACCACTAGTTTCACCCTCCTCAAATACTCCTGCTTGACTTTCTCCCTCATCTGCTTCTGCATAAGATCTGCACCCTCCAATGCACCCAAGTACTTATAACCATTCTCGTCAAGCTCACCCATCACCTGACCATCCATTGACACAATTCCTTCACAACGAACCTTCACCCCCTGCTTCAACACCAACACCTCACGCTTGTCCAGCCCAAACTCCATCCCTGTGCTCCATGAAAAGACTCACACAACATTGATCAAAGTCTCCAGCTCCTCTGCAGACTTACCATGCTGCTTCAAATCGTCCATCCATAAACAACAAATGGTTGATCAACCTCTAATCCTTCCCAAGCTTGTACAGATGTTCTCCCTTTTCAACAACATGGTGAGAGGGATCATCACGAGAAGAAACAACAGTGGAGACAAGCAGACCCCCTGGAATATTCAACATTTAATCCCCTTTTCAGCCCACTTCCCTATTTGACATCAACACAGTACATAACTGTTTTCCAATCGCTTACACTACCACAAAACAAACCCTTCACATTGTCACCCATCTTTCCATCATTTTATAGGCCTTCCGATAATCTATCCACTACATTACCAATAGCCTGCAAGAATGCTCTCTGCGGTGGAAGAGAAGGAGAGCCTGAATGCGTCCCTCTGAATTTTGAATGCCGCCTCCTGATATCATGCTGAGCAAGCTGTCAAAAATTAGCCAATCAGCGCACACCTGAATTAAACATTGATATAAACAGTAAGCCACACGTTGTCCCTTTCAAATTGCTGGCAGAAACTCCCATCTCCTCAACCCTTGCTAAATCCTGCCGCCATTCCACAATACTCTTCTCAATCCTTCTTAGTTTGGACCTGGGTTTCTTCTTCTCAAACTTGGTATCTTTCTTCTTCCCCCAATTAAGCCCCAACCTGTCCGTCACTACATACAACATACAAGCCACTTTACAAAATCCATTTACTCACAAGATTATGCATCAATCAGCCCTTCTACAAGCTTCACCTCTCTATTCACTTTTCTCCTATCCTGAGCCTTCAAACCAGGAACCTCAACCCACTGCTCTCATCTACCTCCTTCTCCTCATTGCTTGTCACTCTAAGACCATCATCATTGAGAAAAGTAACCAACTTCTCCACAACCACCTTGACCCCTCCATCGATGTCACACATCTTCCTCCTACCATCCTGTCCTCCAGCCCTCTCCTTGCCCTCACCACCAAAACAATCCAGTTTCTCCACAACCACCATGACCCCTCTCTCGAAACCCTTGACTACCATGTCTTCCCTCTCTCCACCTTCAACAACCTCAAAATCTACCTGACTCTCAGACTTGTCTCCTTCACCTACAGCCCAACTCTGCAACAACACCATCCGCAAATGCCAGACTTGCATCCCTCCTCAATTTCAGCATCAAATCCCACAAACTCTTCCTCATCATCACTTTCTCCAAACAACACATTCCACTCGGCTTCGCTGATCATCATCTTCACAGGTCTGATTTGCACCATCCTCCTTTCTCATCTCATCCCTTATCATCTTCTCAATCTCTCCCTTCTCCATCTTAGTCAACAGATTATTCAGCTCAATGCACTTCTCCTGTGAGATTAAACTGGGTCTGTCCCGCACACTCAAACCTTTCTCATCCCACCAAGCCTTAGTTCAAAGTCTTGATATATCCTCCCATCTTCTCCCTAACAAAACACTACCACAACACTTTCCCCTTCTCATTCATCCACTTACACTTGATCTTCCCTACATCTTCTCAGCCTTTCTACCTTTCACAATCACACCATCAACCTTATCAACTTTCCTTGTTAAACTTTCACAGCCAATGGTCCCTCCCTCCCTACCATTATCAAAACTTTCAGTGACACTATCCAGATGCCCCAATGTAGATTTTAAAAAAGCTCTTTGCTTGTCAGTGGGATTGAAAGCAGCCCCGGGCTCATCCACCCCTCTGGAACTTTGCACAGGCACGTTCCGATTCTAGTAAAGTCTTCAGAAATGCAATTCAACAGAAACTTGCCTTTCAATTCACTATGAAATCTTTTGGTCATAAAGTTCAGTTCCCCAGTTAGGGATATCTGTTGTGGTTCAAATTTTTCCTGGTTCAAACTGTTCTAAACCAGTTCAACTTCAATTTCCATTGTATCAGATGATGATAATGAATATTTAATAGACAAAGAAAAATACAAAATGAACAGGTTTGAAAGATTTTAAAACCAAGAATTAGAGTACCCTCACTGGCACTGGCATAATAATAATAATAATAATAATAATAATAATAATAATAATAATAATAATAATAATAATAATAAACTTTTATTTGAGTGTCAACTGTATCACTTTTTAGCACTAGGGATCAAATCAACCAATCATATTGGTTTTTGAGGGAGAGTGGAAAAACGTAGCACCCCGAGAAAAACCT
>NC_090870.1:64662930-64670430 GCF_036669935.1 Montipora foliosa
AAGATTCATTTTGACAATGATGCAAATTCTGTTACTCTACTCAAACCATGCCAGCCAACAACTTCAACAACAAGTTCCAGGGCTCTATTAATAATAATAATAATAATAATAATTATTATTATTATTATTATTATTATTATTATTATTATTCTGTGTTTTAGCCAGTACTTTTTACCTTTTTATGACAAGTTCAGGCAAACTAACATCTACCACCTTTAGCTGCTGAGACAACTGTGACAAAGTTAAATCAGGGATCTGAAAGACAAAAATTTTCAAGCTTTCAGCTCCTTTCAACTTTTCTGCCAAAGAAACAAACTTTCTCGAAGCTGTTCATTTATCATATTTCATATGCATTGACTAAAGATTGATAATTTATTATTTAAGTGAATGTATGGTTTTTGTTTGCATCTACATGTTATGTAAATACATCAACTGTTATTATTTGCTCACAAGGCTACCGGTACTGTCCACCAGAAAAAAAGTAAAATTTCAAAACAAATGTTTTTCCAAGTTTTTGAAACTGAAGGTGTCTGTAATAGCCTTCTGTCATAATAATAATAATAATAATAATAATAATATTATTATTATTATTATTATTATTAGTGTTGTTGTTGTTGTTGTTGGTGTTGTTGTTGTTGTTGTTATTATTATTATTATTATTATTATTATTATTATTACTTAGTCTAATCCTCTAAGATAAAAGGTGTTAAATCTGGTTGGCTCTGGGCAACAACAGCTGCCTAGGGTAACCAAGAAGCATTCTTCATTTTTCTTTCCCTTTCCTGTCTACATCTCCAGCACTTTTCTAAGAATTCTTGCTGTCCCCAAAAGTGCACATCACTGAATCAGTTCAATGGCTGTGTCCACACCATTGGTTTTCAGATTTTCTTTTAACCTCAGCAGTATTGTTCCCAATGCCCCCACCACTATGGGTATCATCTTTGACCTTACACCCTGCATCTTTCGAATTCCTCTCGCGAGGTCTTGGTATTTCTCTACTTTTTCGTCTTCTTTTACTCTCACACTTACATCTTCCGGCATTGCCACGTCTATAATTTGGCGATTGTACTCTCTTTTGTTGATGATTATTAAATCCAGTATCCTAGCCTCAATCTCATGGTCTGTTCTCACTCTGAAGTCCCACAACATCTTAAGGTTAATTTACCCCTTTCACCCCCGTGGGGTTCCCCATTGACGAGTAAAATCATCTGGCGTTAGACAGAGTAAAATCTATAAGTGGCACTCTTGGGAGTGAAAGGGTTAATGTAGCTTTCGATTTCCTGTTGGGCTATCATAAAGAACTGATTGATAAATTGAAGACCGTAGGAGACGACGATAGTATGACCGTTATTAGAAAGTGCCAAAAGTGGATAATTGCTCTTGCCAAATTTGCATTAAATTTTACATGAAATCACTATCTAGGAATATCTGCAATTTCACTAAGTACCACTGTGACAATAATTGTCGTACTTTGTGAAATTGTGGATACATTTATCGGGGCATTTTCCTGAATAATGATTTCATGTCTTGTAATACAAGTTGATGAAAGTTTAGATAAACATAATAATAATAATCTAGTTGTAGTAAACAAACAAGAGAAAAACTGCCAAATCATTGATGTAGCAAATTATCATTCCAGAGGATACAAGGGTTAAGGAAAAGGAAGATGAAAAGGTAGAAAAATACCTAGATGGAGAATTAAAGAAAAAGTGGAAAATAGGGGCAAAAGTGATTCCGATAGTGATATGTATGTGCACCAGGAACAGTCCCAAGGTGACTTCCTGAATGATTGGGGTCAGTACGGTGGTGGAGATGATCCAGAAGACTGCTCTTTTCCAGAACTGTAAAAATAAACATTGGGCTCCCTTATGCCACTAGTTACTTGGGACTCAGTCCAAATTACCGGCAATAACTGGGGCCATGGGAATTAATAGTACTACTACTACTACTACTACTACTACTACTAATAATAATAATAATAATAATAATAATAATAATAATAATAAAATAATAATGAACTTTATTTAAGTGTCAAGTGAATTAGTGCTTTGGTACTATTAAATTGAGGGACACTGTATAGTGGGGGTCAAGTTCACAAAGGTACCTTTCTCTCCCTCAGAATAGCTATACTTATACCAAGAAAAGGCTAACAGAAGTTTACAAACCTTGGCAGTGCTGCCATAAATTTACAAACTACAACTATATCAGTAAATATTTGAGAACTTCACCTTACCTCAAAGAATTCTAACAGAAGCAAAGACAGTTTATCTCTACACCTGGTTAAACAGTCTGAGTAATCTTCTTGTCCTTCTTCTGTACAGCTGGAACTCATGCATTTGATGAGTACCAACAGACTAACTTTGTGAGGTGAAACCCAACATTTTTGATATCTTGCCGCCATTTTAAAAATTCGCGAGTTTAAACATTGGCGCCAGCCTCTCTCCCATGGGGGATACTATTACTCCAACGGGATCTCCCTAAGTGATTTCCCTCAGTGATTGGCAGATTACACTCAAAATCTTAGAATAATTTCCCCACGCAGAGAACAAGAATCAAATAATTAACTTGAGTAGCTTTTGAGTGCATAAGATGGTAGGACATAGCCAATGAGCAAAGGAGTACTTTCATTTTTACGACTGTCCTTACCCCACCCATCCCGCTAGGTTGAAACTTATAAATACCAAACCAGTATCCTCAGCGCGCAGAGAATGACGGCAAGAAAATGGAGGAAGAGTCAAGGAAAAGTACATGACAACGGTCACAATTTGGTGGCTACGTTGGTCCTCATAACTTGATTCCGTAAGATGATCTTTACACTAAAAGAAGTCATCAAATGGCTAGGACTATCGATCTTCGAGTTATGGCTTCATATAGTAACGATCCTCATATTTTCGGTTTTGTTGGCTGTGAAATTGGAGGACGGAACGTTTTCCTGGTGGACCGTGTTTATTCCCTTGTTCGTTTGCGACGGCTGTGTGGCTTACTTCTCAGCCATCGTGTTCTTGAGACTTTACTTAGCCGGAGACAAACGCTTAGCAGCAATGAGAACGTTGTGGAGTCTTTTCTTGGTGGCTTTGTTGTTAACCTACAAGCTTCTTCTGTGTTTGCGTCTCGAAGGCATTCATTACAGAGATTACTCTGTCATTCACATACCACTGTTTCTTCTGTTAAAACTTCTCGCTGTGCGGGCCTGCCAAGTTGATTACTGAGATAATGAATAGCAAGCCACGGCATTAATATTGAAATATTAAGTTCCAATCTTCAGGAAGACTGTACTGTGTAATCATGACGGAGCTAAATTGATGAATTAAGCTTAAGGTTAAGGGAAGTTCGATGGTTGTGTAGAGTTGTTTGGTGTTCATGAAACTTTGTCACGTCACAGTGCATAACACTTTTTAGCACAGTGCTTCAGTGATGGACTTGCCTCATTACAGCCACCACATCACTCATCAGAGTAGAAATTTGACCCATATTGCAGGTCCAGTGCCACTGTGACCATCACTCATATGTAAAATACTGCAGCAGGAATGGCAACCAGGAAATCAAGAGTTAAGGAGTGACTAAAAGACAGCAAGTACTTTCATTTGATTTTGTCAAAGCCACCATTTTTGTATGGCACGTTTTTCATGATTAATGGAAGTCATCAAAGTAAGCCTTACAAGACTGTGTACCAAGGACTTGGCATATTATGCAGCTTGTTCTAGACTCAAGATAAAATGGGAAATAAGCATTGACTTGTATCAGACCAAATTAGTGGAACAGACTAAGGTGTCTGTCGGGGTATTATTGATAACGCTGTTGACTTACACATAATTGCCCATTAATGATTCTTAGTGAACAATTAGGTAAGAGTGAGTGTCATTTTTCAAATTGTCTCAAAACAAAACGTTTTTGTTACCAGTATAGAAGCAGATTTAACCACCAATCCCATATATGTTGAACTAATTTGAACCCAGGAATGACGTACCTTTTTAATGAGATTTATATCCAGGTGAGTGTAGTCCTGAGAAAAACTGGTTTTTTTCTCTGTTGTTTTGAAAACCAAAGTGGAAGTCATCATCAGAGTCAAGTGACTTTGATGATCACTTTTGCCAAGGTTGTCAAAACCTCTGTCAAAACATCAGTCCTTTCCAGGAGAGCTCTCATTCAAGCAATCAACTTCCATCAAGATGAAGTAATAAACATGTTCTCTTAAGTATCTTTCTTTTGTTATATAAGTATAGAGATTTACGTCCATTTCCGTGATGAAATAAAACCTGTCGGCATACGATGTTCTCACTAGTGAAAAATTGTTGTATCAGCCTTTTGATTGGTTGTGCAATTTTTTTTACAAGTGAAAAATTGTCGTACCAGCCTTTTGATTGGCTAGTATTATGTTGAACTTTGGCATGGGTGGCCTGTGCACCGACACTGGGAGTAAAATTTGTAAACATGGCGGCCGACTGGTGTATGGTTTTCAAAGTTTTTGTTCTTTTATTGCTTAGTTTTCTCCACAAAATACTTCAGAAAATCTTTCAAGTGTCTATACAGCCTACCAGGTTTT
The DNA here is from genome assembly GCF_036669935.1 of Montipora foliosa. Taxonomy (NCBI): domain Eukaryota; kingdom Metazoa; phylum Cnidaria; class Anthozoa; order Scleractinia; family Acroporidae; genus Montipora; species Montipora foliosa. Next base: position 64,667,474 of record NC_090870.1, read on the forward strand.
TATGGTTTTGGCATCTCTATAAAGCGTAGATAAATGTCCCAAAAATAATTTTTCAATTCCGCCACTTTTTGACCTCGAAATCAATCTTCAGAGTTCGCACTTTTGCCATGCCCAATCATGTTGACCAGGAGACAGCACCAGAAAGAGACTTGGTTCCAGAAGCGACTGTGATGTCATGCCAGGAACTGCGCACCTGATTCAGTTTTTTTGGTAGATCATTTTTGCTTTGTTCCTTTGTCAGGCTCTTCAGATATGCCTGATACATGTGTAGTAGTGGGTCGTTCAAATATTCCTGATGCAGAGAAGGGCATAACATTACATAAAATTCCATTTTATGGTGACAATCGAAGTGAAGCCAAGGCCTGAAGGAAGAAATGGATTTCGTGAAGTTGAAGTGCAACAAGTGGACACCTTTTCAAGCGATTCATCCACTCTGTGTTTTTGTCACTTTGCTCCTGAGGAAATGCAAGCGAACACACACAAATGATAAAATTGGTGTTCTTCCAGTACCAAAGTTTTGATTTATCTGATCGAAGTCGTTGTCAGGTTGGTCATTACTCATTCAGGGGTGGATCCAGGATTTTTCCTAGGTTGGGGTGCACCACTATGGAATGGCGTAGCTCACTGGTGATATGTATATTTTTTGCAGAATACCAGTTGCATTAGAAAGCCACAGGTCATCTCAGGGGGAGTGCAAACCCCCTGCACCCTCGCCCTACATCTGCCCCTGCATTAGTGTACAATCATAGTTGCTCTACGTGTGAAAATCGGCATTTCGATTTTTTTTTTACTTCTTGTTATTTAGTTAAGTTTAATTTCTTGTCCAAGCTCGTACGCTTTCTGTTTTTGTTACAATCCTGGCAAACTGGTTTTGTAGCTGTTGTTGTCTTCCTTTTATTTTTGTCCTTTCACAATTATTATATTCACGAAGCTAGTCTTGATCTGCCAGTGGCTGTTAACAATAGGGGCCTTCTTCTGAATTGAAAGGCTCATCACCGTCAAACAAGTCTAGATCTTTGAACTCTTATGTCTTTGTTCGAACCTGATGAAAGACCGTTGCCATCATCTTAAGAAGAAAAGTCACTTTAATGTTCCATCACTCACTAAACGGTGTCTTGAAGTGTCCCTTAATGAAACTACACAATGATCATCTATAAGGTAGTGAGCTATCTCTTCCAATTTCAAGTCACTCCTGAAGTGACATCACTAGTCACCAATCTTCGATTATGCGGTCAACTTCATTGGGCCTGGCCAAAGGCAGATGTACTACCAGTTGCACATTTGCACTCACAGGCTGACCAAGAGTGAGAACTTTAGCTTGACTGACTGGGCTTAGTGATTAAGCTAGTAATGGAAACTGACATCAAGACCACATTCCAGTTATGACTTGCATCTACATACAGTAAAAAAAGTTCTTCCAGACATCCTCCTTTTGTGTTCAACCAACTCTTAATAACGTTAATTTAACAAAGTAAATTTTTTCCTGCAGCCACTGATGCCCTCTTTAGGTGTAAGCTTGCAACAAGGGTAGTGACATACTGCAGCCCATTTCTTTCCTTAAGAAAGTTGTTTTGGTTTAAACCCTTACCCAACTAACTGCTCCTTACAGAGCTGTGTAAACTTACCATTTGAGAGGTGTTCAGTGAAGACTTCTAAGTTATTTGTCATGAAAATATGTGTTGCCTATGCAGGGGTTTCAATAAGTTTTCTTACAAGCGGCTGCTGGAGTTGAAACAGGCAGCTGTTTCAACAAAGGGGGTTGCAAAGCCCTGGCCAAACTATCGAACAAAGTTGGATGCCACATGCAACATTGTCGGATGTAAATGTTGAGGTAGTGGCAAAACACTATCCAACATTGCTTGATGAAACATTCTAGTTCAAGTTGGCGCTAAATGTAAGTATGGCGCTAACACTGAAACGTAAATCGCTTGTAGCGTTTGTGCTACTGGAGCTGTTTCAGGACGGAAATGATGGATTCAAACGAGGAAAACCAAAAATGGTTAAGAGAACATGTAGAAAAGAGTATTTTACTGCAAGATACACCTGCGCTTAGAAGATAATGAGAGTGAGCTCGAATCAATATTAGGCTGATTTTGCAACAGAACGGGAACGTCAGTGGCGACGGCGCGTGCAGAAAAAACACCAATGAGAATTCAGAATAGAATAGACTCCACTCTTTTCTTCTCTATTCTAAATTCTCATTGGTAGTTTTGCAGCACGTGACGTCGCCACTGACGTTCCCGTTCCGTTGCTAAATCAGCCTATTGTTGCAGAAGTTGTAAACGCTATTGAACTAGAAATCTCCAAACAGAGCAGAAGTGATTAAAAGGGGACTAAAAGTGTCCCAAGGAATTCTGCTCGATGCAAAAATGTTGTGCCGATCAAGGTTTCTAGACTGCTGGCAGTCTATTTTTCTCTAGTAATATTACGCTGATTTAGCAACAGAATAGGAACGTCAGTGGCGACGGCGCACGCAGAAAAAACACCAATGAGAATTCAGAATAGAGTAGACTCCACTCTTTTCTTCTCTATTCTAAATTCTCATTGGTAGTTTTGCTGCGCGCGACGTCGCCACTGACGTTCCCGTTCTGTTGCTAAATCAGCCTCTTGTCAATTCAGCAGGGGTTATGAGGCAAGACGTTTTGGCTAAAGGGGAATGGGACGAGACATGGGCGCACGAGAAGAAGGCTCGGCAATACCACCTACACGGCCAACGCCATACCGCCCTTTCAAGTTCGCGATGACTAAGCGCTCGTCCTAGTGACCCTTAGAGAAAAAACCGGCTGCCAGCAGACTACAAGGTTTCTGGCTGTTGATCCTTGTCCGCCATCTTTGTTGCAAATAATGCTAGAGGCCTAGGCTTGAAAATAAAATAGCGATTCATGATTGGCTAGCAGCGCAAACGTGGCTAGTTGATTCAGGACACAACTTTGTTGGAAGAGCGGCAAAACACCGCA
>NC_090870.1:64672930-64690430 GCF_036669935.1 Montipora foliosa
ATGAACAGTTACAATTTATACACTTCACTATTTTGTCATGTTTTGTTACAAAATAAACTTTTTACTTATTGAAAATGGTGAAAATGTAATAAGCGCCCAGCCTCGAATAAGGGCCCACCTTGAATAAGCGCCCACCCTGAAAGTCCAAAAATTAAATAAGCGCCCTGGGCGCTTAATCGAATAAATACGGTACTTTCAAAAGCCTCGACGATGACAAAGCAGGACTCGAGCGCACCTCTCGTTGGCGATGGTTAGAGCTAGATGCAACGAGAGGCTCCAAAAAGATCAGGATCTAACTGAATGTACAAATATGTCCATCAGCAACATCATGAGGCTGTTAGATTTTGTTCTCAATCACAACTACTTCAAACTCGACGCCATCCATTACAAACAAATCTTTGGACGTGCGATGGGTTCCACAATCAGTCCCGTTATAGCCGACCTCGTAATGGAAGAGATTGAGGAAACTGCCATCGCCACAGCTCCTCACCCCACTAAGTGGTAGTTCTGTTACGTTGACGACAGTCACACATGTCTTAGAAAGGACCAAGTGGATGAGTTTCGCCAACATCTCAATTCAATTAACCCCTACATAAAGTTCACTCTAGAACTTGAGGACACCAAAGGACAGGGACTACCTTTTCTAGACACTATCACCACAAGGAGGGGTACACAGCTTGAAGTGAATGTCTACAGAAAGCCAACCAACACAGACCGCTATCTCGATTTCAATTCTGACCACCCCATGTGCCATAAGATATCTGTAGTCAGTACATTGCTACGCAGGGCATAGAACATACCATCAACACAGAAAGGGAAACACGAAGAAACGAAGCGAGTCAAGGCTGTACTGCGGGACAATAATTATCCCTCATCCTTCATCAATAGCTGCGAAAGATCGCTGTCGAAACTCCCCACATTTCAGTACCGTCCAATGGTTTCGTGGCACTACCCTATGTGCAGGGCATTTCGGAAAGGATTAGTTGAATCTTAAGGCAGCAACAAATCAAAGTCGCCTTCACACCATTGAAAACTGTGAACAATCTGTTCCCGCGACCGAAAGCCCAGGAAAAGGTTGACCGGCCACCATCTTGCACAGTGTACAAAATCAGTTACACCAACTGCAGTTTTGTATACTATGGTCAAACTGAACGATCACTTATTAAAACTCGGGCTACAGAACACAAAAGGGCTGTTTCTATGTTCGACCATGACTCCAAGATCTCCTGCCATGTCCACGAAAACAACCGCGAAATAGACGAGTTCACGCTCTTGATTGCATTATGGGTAATCAGCGCAAATGACTATGATTAGTATAAAAATCTTGGAGACACCACTGTCCTGGCACACGAAATGTTCTCTTCCGGTTGCCGTCTGCGAAACCGAGCTGCAAAACGATTTCTTTGACGTAAAATTCTTAGCCAATAAGAATTAGGCTCATAAATCTCTAGAACCTACACGCAGGGAACACGCAAAGTACTTTTTCCAACAGCATATAACTTATTTACAGAAAACTGAAACATTTTATAAAAGCGAAAGTTGAACGAAGAAACCTAAGAAAAATAACACAAAAAAAAAATTTCCAGGCTAAATTTGGTCATTTTAGCGTTGATTACGAATTTTTGGATGCAAAACTAAAATTTTCTTCAATTTATCTGCTTAAGGAACCCAAACTTTCCCTACCCTTGAGAGCGGTTGTATTCAAAAATCCCCCTTTTTACCTCTATTTTTTTGGGGGGACCCCTAATTTCTCAACAGTCCCCTCCCCAAAAAGTTTTTGTGAACGCTTTCTTGTGACTTTCAGAGCAGGTGCACAGTTCGAAGCAAGCTGGGTTCAACTTTTTTCAGATGTCCCTAGCAATTATTTTCATGTAGTCGAATATTAAAATAATAAAATACATTTTAAGGTTCTCAACGTCTGTATACATCTATCTTTAGATCAAAAGAAAATTCCAAAGCCCAAAAAGCGAAAAAAGCGAGAAATACGTCAGTCAGTTTGGATTTGTGAGCGATAGAATACAATAGAATTAGAGCAATTGTTTGCATCAGCCAATCAGAAGTCGTTGATTACTGACGAAACCGCAAACTAGTGACTAACTTCACGTGCTAGAACCAGAAAGCGGAGAGAACAGATTCTGTTGCGGTCTAAAGGTCTTAGCTGTCTTCCGCATTACAGACTTTGAGCAGTGGTTTGCCGTAGTAGTGGTTGACATTCCTCATGCGGAGAAAACACTCTGTGACAGGCTCTATATTTTTTGCTTCGTGGTTCGACAACGAATGAACGGAACGAGGGAGGCAACGGCAGCATATTTCTCTGTGACCCAAAGTACATTGGCATGAAACCTTCCCAGGACAAAGTGAGTGTTTCTAATACCACGTTTACGAGTATTGATCTTTTATCTCCTTTGTTTTCGAAAATAAGGTGGCAGGTCTTAGTTGTGACTTGGAAACTTGAAGAAACGATATGGTCTTAGACTGAATTGTGAAACTCGCGGATGGCTTGAGTTTTAAACGCCAGAGTTCGTCGGAGAAGGCAGGAATACTATTGTTTTCGTTAAAATTGTAATTCATTTGCCTTTTTATTTAATCAATAAGCTGAATATTTTATATGAAGGATAAATTTAACAAGACCTGCTGACATATATCAGCTTATACAAGTTTTAAGAATTTGTCAAAAGTTTCACTTTGGAAGGCTTCAAGAACTTTTATTTATCTAGGATTTATGTATTTATTTTATTTTTATTGTTAGGACACTGAGAAAATGGGTAGATCCAGAAACTTGATGGTAGCAGAACATCTTGCTTTCAAGAATGACCACCATATTCGAAAGGTTTTCGTAGCTCTCAACGAACAACGACAAAGCGCGCGCTACACTGATACTGTTCTGAAAATTGGCCTAACAGAAATCAAAGTTCACCGTTGTGTTTTGGCCGCCGCGATTCCTAAGTTGCTAGAAAACCAGGATAGAGAAGAAAAATCTCTCTTAACAATGAACCTAGAAGGCTTAGATCCCAATGCTGTGGAAGCGTTGGTGGAATTTGCCTACACAGGTGAACTCAGCGTATCTGCTGGGGAAGTCCTAAGCCTTTATCATGTGGCTAAAAGTCTCGGGATGAGGGAAGTACAAGACTCCTGTGAGCAGTTTGTTCGCGAGAAAGTTCTTCCATTGGATTGGATGGCGGTGAGAGGCTTTGCAGAGCAACAGGACTGCCCCAGTTTGATGATCGCTGTCGACAAGTTCATCGAACAGCATGTGGGAGAAATCTACCATAAAAAGGATTTTTTCCAGTTGCCGCGTTTGCAAATCGAGCTTGCTTCCACAAACAACAGACCGAGAGAAAGTATAGATTCCGAAAAGCTTTGTAATGTGGCAATAACTTGGGCGCATAAACAACTGGAGGTGCGTGAGTATTTTTATTCATTAACGTGTGCACAATATGGATCGGATCCTGTTTGGTGTCACGTCCGCTTCTGTTTGTTTACAAAACATATGCAGTTATATATCCACGTTCATGTACAGGACAAGAAAGTTCTCGCTTTTAGTTCAAATCAATCAGTTCTTTTTGAAGGTCCATTTGTAGAGAGCAGGTAAATTTGTTCTCTTGGTGGCCACTTGAAAGTGGTTGATTTTCGCGGGAAACAGTTTAGGCGGGAAATGTTGTTATTGTATTCTTCTGCTCCTTGAAAACATTCAAAGCTTGCGGTTATCGTGAAAACTTCTTTCGGTGATTTTCTTCAAATTGTGGCGTTTAAGACCCTTAAAATGCAGTCTGTTTAACAGCTAGGAATTTCTAGCTAAACTGCAGAATACCCGGCCATTTATTTGCATATGAATAGCATAGATGTCTCATTCTTCAAATGATGCCGATACTAGGACACAATAGTGGCCGGGTATTCAGTTACTAAAAAATGTCCCAAAAATTACTAATTAGATTACATGCTTGAAGTGGGTACCCAAAGAGGCACAGAAGGTCACATGTGTTTGTGGTTGTGCTTCAAAAATACAGGTGGCAACAATATATGAACAATAGTTGTTTGTTAAAATACTTTTTATGCAGTTCTGGTGGATGCAGCAATAAACATTTATTGAGTGTTTTCCTCAAATATTATGTTTTCTCAACTTGGCCTTTGGGGCACATGAGATTCTTGGAGAGAAACAAACTAGTTTAGACACCTGTCATTGGGTGATTTGTCATGGAGAACAACTACAGATGTCATGCAGAGAAAAAGGAACACAACTGGGCCTTTGACCAGAAGAGAATTGTCCACTTTGTTATGATCCTACATTCACAGTTACTCAAGTATTTTTCTCTCATTCTTTTTCCTAGGAAGGTAATATTGATCTGAGGGGTTTACTTGAGAAAACCCACATCATGTTCTTGACAGCAGATGGTGAACTGAAGGAGTGCACAGTGGAAGATCTTGATGCTGAGGATGAAAAGTCCAAGCTCATCACCACGGAAGCTCAGCGTGAATACATTCGCTACACATCACTGGGGCAGCCAACCAAAACAGAAGTGAACAGTAGTGATGACGAAGAGGAAATGACCATTATCATTAAGAACAACAACAACAACAAGAGGAAATGCTCTTGGATGACAGAAAAAGACTTCCGCTTGATTGGTGCTGTCCAGAGTAGTGACAGTGCTTGTGCTGGGGTGGCAACAGTTGCTGGAATGTTGGTGGCAATATCAATTCACACTCAAACTCCATCTAGTTGCAATAACTCAGACACTGCAGATTTGTCAAATGGAGAGGAATGGGTACTTGTTGCGCCAATGAGTAGAGGTAGATGACAGCATAATTCATTTTTTTTATCTTTGTGAAAATACTCTTTAGCCTCAAGTTAGATAGTCTTAAGGCAACCCTAAGGCACTGTTTACTGCTGGAAGTTTGGGAGGAATGTGATGGCAACAATACTAATTATTACCACAATGCAAAGTCGTGTCAAGGGTGATGCACGTAGCATTTTTGCTGTTGTAAACTGGCTTAAGAAGTTTCAAGTTGAAGGCATGCTTTCAAGTAGTGTTAAATCCAAAAACAAAGTCAGTCTTAAACCTTTGGAACAAACTTGGTATTTTCTACTCAAATGCCTTTGTTTGGTGGGTGAAGTCAGCTGGTTCTTAGCTGCCTTTTGGGGTCTACAGCTGAATTGAAATAACACTAAAAAGATCATTGCAAATTCATTGTCAAGTGATTATTCTTTCTTAGGCTTCTTTCCAACTTCTTACGTAATTGCTTTCTTAATTATGTTTGTCATTCTCTCCAAAATTATTTCATCTCCACAGTTAACAATAAAGCCTTTTCACTTGTTCTCTTTCCTACAAGGTCGCTGTAGTGTGGGAGCAGTGGTTCTCAATGGAAAACTTTATGCGGTTGGTGGCTATGATAGAGGTGATTGCCTCAACACAGTAGAACAGTACGACCCACAGATAAATGAATGGATGCCTGTGACTAACATGAACTCTCCAAGAGGACGACTGGGAGCCGAGGTGATAAATGGCAAGATCTATGCCATTGGTGGATCCAATGGTCATACGGAACTTAGCACAGTTGAAGTTTTTGATGAATCTACAAACACTTGGAAACTGGTGCAGTCAATGCTTCAGTGTCGGTGTAGTTTTGGGACTGGAGTCATCAATGAGCAAATTTTTGCGGTTGGTGGATATGAAGGGCCCAGGAACCTAAAAAGTGTTGAGATGTACAATCCTGTTAAGGAAGAGTGGATAAGAGTTGCACCCATGAACACAGAGAGAAATAACTTGTGTGTGGAGGCCTTAGATGGCAAGCTCTATGCCATTGGTGGCTATAATGGATGGACATGCTTCAACACCGTGGAATGTTATGACCCAGAAGAAGACCACTGGTTCTTTGTTCCACCCATGAAAACTCATCGCCGTGGTGCTGGTGCTGCAGTTTTTCATGGCAAGTTGTATGTGATTGGTGGTTCAGATGGCACAAATTTCTTGAATAGTGTTGAATGTTATGACCCCACCACCAATGACTGGAAAATTGTGGGAAGCCTCAATACCCCCCGTCACAATGTTGGTGCGGTTGCCATTGGAGATCACATATATGCTGTTGGTGGGTTTGGTGGGTCATCGTTTTTGAAATCCATTGAATACTATGATGCCACGAGTGACACCTGGAACAATTTTGTTACGTAAAAAAGATAGTGCCTCTTTTATGCACAGTCACAAAAAACAGGGTTGTTAATATTGTCTGAAGGGATCTTAATGACACTTTAAGAGATTCTTCATATTGGAAGGGACTCAGTGGCACTTAATAATAAAACTTTATTCAGTGCCACCATGAATCCTTGGATTGTTGTTGTGCTTGGACTGCATTCAATACATGATACGTTAATTTAATTAATTTTGACAGCTGTTTTAGTCAGTTTTGTGACAGCTTAATTAATTAAAAGATGTATATTATTTACTATTGTTTTGTGAGTACTTCAATCTTTATATGCTTTGATAATTATTAATTATTTTTACTTTTGGAATAATTACAATAAACTTCAGCAAGATTTTTCTTGAGGGAAAGAAACTATTGATGTGTGAGCTCATTGAAGTGGTTCTCTGGTATTGACACACTCTTAATTAAAAAGACGAAAAAATAGAATTCTGTAATGCTATTATTTTAGTAATCAATACAGAAAAACCATTTCTAAGATTATAATCATAGCTTTTTACTTCCTGTTTTTGTGTGTGTTTTCTATGAAAAAAATACCACAGCAATAAGAGATTCTGACCAATTGGAATGCTTTTAGTATTGTGGTTAATAATATTTATAACTGATAACTTATTTTACAAACATTCAGGATGTGTGATTTTAGTAGGAGATGAGTTTGACTCAAAGCTTGTTTGTTTCCATTTTGATGTGGTCTGCACCGTTTTTAAGATTTCTGCTGTAGTTGAGTGATCAAATTGCTGTGCCAAATTTACCAATTAATTTTTGAGCATCCATTGGCACACAATAGTGACAAAAAGGATAATAATTTAATTAATATTATTTTTATTTGCAAAAAAAAAGTTCTGTTCTCCGAGACGTTTTTGGCCTCTTTACTTGGAGAGCTACAACTTACAAACCCCCTAGTTTGAAGCTTCCTATTCATAACCAATGCAGCAACTTGATAGCAGTTTTTATCTCTCCTCTTGATGATCGAAATTTCAATTCAAGTTTTATAGAGTAATGTTGAAATGTGTAATCTTTTGTTTTCCACGTGTAAAAAATCTTTACCACATTAAATATAAATGGAATAGAAACCAGTGTTAAATTATTGCGACTTGTAAGAGCAGCTTGTTTCATTTAAAATGACTGTAAATGTCATTTCCTGTAAGTTAATTAAAGGTACGTAAAGTAGATTACTTTACGTGAAACTTCCAAAATGGACAAAAAAATTTATTGTCCCTTTTCTTGCTCTCTTTGTTGTGGCAAAGTATGACAACTTGGACTTCTTTTCCCAAATGAGAGGCAAAAGTGTTTCTGGTCGAAAAGTCACTTACTGTCAAGCGTAGCTGAAGCAGAGCAGGGAAGAAATAAAAAAGGCCACCACATAATTTTATTGTTAAAGGCAACTGACTTTACTGCAAAGAAACAAACTTGTCTGGCCAATTACCCTTTCTTGCTGTCATGGGAATTGAATTACAATGGGTGATGGTGTCTTTGGCAGCTGCTTTTTAGTCTGTGTAGTCCCTTGAATTCAAAAATGGTGTTTAGTAAATTGTTCTTTCATCTTTATGTGAATAAGAATTTCTAGCCTCATTGACATGTGTAACATTGAAAAGACTTTCTGTAAAACAAGGTTAGGCAAACTAGTAAGCACAAAGATAAAAGGACATTATTTGCTTCCATTTTTGCATTTGATCTATGATACCCAGTGTGCAGCTGGGAGTTGATTTTAATGAGGGAGGAAGCAACCAGTGGAAAACCCTAAGTCAGATTTTGGTCAACTGAACTGAAAGTCTGCTGATGACCTCTCATTGAGTGGGCATCTCACACCTTGCAGAAGTTGCCTGCAACTTGAAAGTCACTAGGGAGTTAAAGTAAGAAACCATGACGGCTACAGCAGTGAACACCGGTGTGACCCTTTAACCAACTGAGTTATGAAGCCACTGACATTGGGAGCTGGTCATTTGTGGATTCAAGTGTTCCTGTGATGAATGAATCAATCAATGAACGAAATGATATACAAGTAAATGAAATGAATCATACATTTATATCGAACTGTGAGCTATTGGCCCTCCTCCAAAGAGGGGAATTTAAGGAAGTTTAAGCCTACGATCGTGCCTCCTGTCTGTATTCCCTTGGTTGGATAAGAGTACTGAACACACTCCTGACTACTTTGTATTCAATCGCAGTTTAATGGCCTGGCTCCTATAGCTCAGTGGTAGAGCATCCTAAGGGCTGTCAGGGACGATTTACATGGTACAAGTTTTGTCGCATGCGACATGCACAGTCAGTTAGTGTGCGACCTTAGTGCAAGAGGTCCTGAGTTTGATCCCCAGATCTCACATCCTTGTTTCGACTTCTTTCCTTTCAATGTAGCCGAAGTAGCTTTAAATACCCTGAAAACGGAGCACTGATGGAAAGAGGGGGGTAAAATGAGCGCACCGTCGGCTTCCTGGGAGAATACCCTCTAGAGGGTAAAGAAATTACCAACGTTGAATAAGGTGTACATACCTTTAATGCCTTATGACAGGCCCACGACATGATTTACAATTGTTGTGTATGTCAGAAAAAATGTAGTAGCATTTGAGAACCTGTTTTAAAACGCTACGACAATCGTACATAAGTCATGTGATATGCCTGTAATGAGCTTGTCGCATGTGACAAAAATTGTATCGTGTAAATCAGCCCTAACTGGTAATCGGAAGGTCATAGGTTGGTCTCTTGCAAAGGAGACTGATTTTCTCCAAGTATCCCTGAGTCAACATCCAAAAATACAATCTGTCGTAATTTTTTTTTGCTACCCCAACCATATTAATTTTTATTACTTGGTATCTATTACAGACTCAAGAGGTAATGAAATACTACCTACAGCTTCAGTTCACTGTAAAAATATCAGACTTTACAACCTTTTTTTTGAAGTTTTCAGTAAAGTTATCATACATACAGTAAAATTGGCTGAATTTTTTTACAGTAACACTGTACCTACAGTAATAGTTTTGACTTGTTATAAACTAAGGCTTAAACGTTAATGTTTCAGAAATGAAATATTAAAAGATCAGAAAGATACTAGAATATCCGGCCATTATTGTACTCTTGTAGCATTATCCTTTGAAGAACGAGGCATATAACAATATGTATTGGTATTTATAAAATAATTAGGATAGTATGTGCACTCCCATTTGTCAATAGCTGTGTTTAGATAAGAGCATGGAACATGGCTGTGACATCACACGAATTTTAATTGGTTATGTGTTGTCAGACGCGAGTTTTGATTGGCTGGTAAGAAATATGAGCGTGTATCAAGAAAATCTTTTTCAAACAAGAAGTGAAAAAGACCAACAATTTCCTTCATTTCTCGAGTTATCTTTGAGAACTATTTTATAAAAGCAATAGAGGAATCTTTTCTGTGTTTCCATAGCCTCATCTAAACACTCGAGGGAGTTGGGAGAATTCTCGACAGTTATGCAGACCCTCGACTGCATCTGAGTCCGGTTTGTACAACTGTCTCGAACTCTCCCAACTCCCCCTCGTGTTTAGACGAGGCTATGGAAACAAGGAAAACGTCTTCTATTGCTTAAATACATCTACAGGTACTAAAACAGCGGATAGCACTGAACGCACTATCTGATTGGCTACGCAAATGCAGAATATCCTTTGCTATTCGCCTCTGAGCAGCTCATGTGTGATTTGCGCTCAAACATATTGTAATTGTTGCAGGAATAAATGAGTTAAAATCATCTTTTTGTGCTATAATATTATCTCACCATTTAAGTATATACTAAAACAACCTCAGTGTCAGTGACTAGTAGTGGGGATATATATACCTCCCCACTTTGCGGCTTGGTAAATATCCATTACTAGCCACTTCTACTTTGGTGAATAGTTGTTAACTATTCTTATGCAAACAAGTGGACGAGTATTCCAAAATCTACCCTTAAGATCAATGAAAATTAATATTATTCTTGCAAATTTCATATCACTAAAGTAAGCCCACAGTATGGCCAGTCTGCTTTAACAACTACTATAAAAATTATCTGAGCAAAAGGCGTTTAACCCATTGACTTCTCCTGATGGCACCAAAGGGCGCCCCCAGTTATCAAGTAAAATTGTTGAGCACTAGACAGAGCATATCTGTTAAGTACGGTGGCTTGTAAGGGCCATCAATAGTTCAGAAAAAAAATTCGATAATGACACTTAGTAACTGTCAATTGACACACATAACTGACAATTGACACTTACAAGTACCAAGTAAGTGTCAATTGCCAGTTATAAGTGTTAATTGCTACTTATAAGTGTCAATTGCCGGTTATAAGTGTCAATTGCTACTTATAAGTGTCAAATGCCATTTATAAGTGTGAATTGCCAGTTACTATCGTTGACAGTTGGAAGAGTAAATGCCAGTTATAAGTGTCAATTGACAGTTACTAAGTGTCATTATGAAATTTTTTTTCTGAACTATTGATGGCCCTTACAAACCACCGTAGTTAAGTTCAGTGGGTTAAGGGCAGTCTTCAAATTTAGCTCCTCGTGACTGATGCAGATAACCAAATAAGGAGCCAATAAAAACACATACATGTATTGCCAGTGCTAATCATGGTAAAATGGCCAGGAAACTGAACATGAGCAACTTCATTATTAATTTAGCTAAGTTTACCTCTGCCGGATTGACCTATTTTTGGTATTTAGGGCTATTAATAAAGCCTCCATTTTTTAGGTGGTCTCTAAAGACTGCTACGCAAAAAATATTAATAAAATTAATAAATTAACATGATAATTGGATTTTAATATCAATGGAAATCTAAGGAAAAAGAGGTAATCAACAGTACTATCAAATAATTCAACTTTTTTCAACAACAATTATTTTATTAGTCGAGTATTGTTAGTATAAGAGCAAGTAGTTAACAAGGCAGCTTGAAAAGAAAACTGGTTCAAATGTAACATAAATATAATTTTCTACTCTGCAAAATAGGCACATTGTGGAAGACCTAATGAACAAAAAAACTGCTGCTCCAACTTCACGCACCAGTGAGGTTTCATGTGAAGTCTTCATGACAATTGTTCAAGGCTTCGCACAGTCTCCACTTTTGTTTTTCAAACTTTACTTTTCCAGTCTTTCGTTGAGAAATTCTTCCACGCTGTCTGTATTCCATTTTTCAATGCTGGAAGATAATACAGAAGTTGCATTAACATTTTTTCCCTCAAATCAAACTAAACATTGCACTTCAGTCTGTAACAAAATTGCAATGCACATTGTAAATTTCACTCATATTTCATTTGAATGGCAAAAAAAAATTAATGCAGTGCTAAGGTCACAATTATGCAAACCATGCAATTCACAACACAGACCATGACCATTTAACTGATTTTATATTGGGATAAAGAACACTGATTACCCAACTATAAAACACATGCACTACACAGGACTTGTAATGATCTCAATCAGCTGGCTCAGGTGGGTTTGCATATTCCTGTCACAGCCAAACCAATGCTTGGGTTTCACTCATGTGATCAACAGCGATGTTTTTCAGCGAAAACAAAGGACAAAGTTTGCAGAATAATAGAGTTCAATTCCCGGAGGATCAGATTGGGACTCCAACATGGCGGCCATGATATTTTCGATCACAGTCCCAGCATTAGTCAAGCCAAGATGATCACTTTTTTCAATACTTTTTTAATAAAAAACATGACTCAGATTTGGATTTTTATCATCTCATGCTGATATTATCTCTCATTCATTTGCTGTGCCGACTGAGCACTCAAAGATAAAATTTGTATCCCTGCCAGGTATGTTACATGTATATCCTCTGTGCATCATACAACACTGCCACTCACATTGTAAAAACTGTAGAGTGACCCATCTCCTATTCATACACGTATTGTATCAATGATTTACACATAAAAGTGCACACACCTGAGGACCTCTTTAATCTCATTATCTTTGTCATGAAGTTTGAGAACTGGATCGGCTCCTCGTACAAACTGCAAAATATAGCAAAGAAACAAGAAAAGAATAAGTTCATGTAAAGAACATTTCAAAAGCCATTGAAGCCATCTAAGTATGAAGATTAGGCAATAGCTTAAAAAAAACAGCTGAACCATAACACCATGTCATATGACAGATATTTTATTTTAGAGACATTGACAACAGCAACACCCATTAATAACACAAAATAACCAAGAGATTAAAGGTCAGGCTCTCTGTTATGGAACTTTATTTACCCTTTTTGGTGAAATCTTGTAAAATAATAAACATTAAGAGTTTAAAAGACAGGATTCGCCTGAAAAGAGATTTCTAAATTAAGCATAAAACTGTAAAAATGAATGATAAAAAAAATAAAATCTGATGTTTCGGAGTAGTCATGACTCCATTATCAAGGAAAAAATTATATATCAGATCATGCAAATTAAAGTATTTAAATAAAGAGCTTTTGGTACGAAGAGTTAACAAAGGTGAGACGATTAATACTTTCTCAGGAATGGAGTCTGATTGCACATTGAGATTTGGCTTTAATTAAAGCTCTTATGAAAAGCATTTTGTGCACTAAACAGGCAAATTTGTTCCTGCATTTCTTTAAGCACTTTGAAACGCTTTAGCAGGTCCTGAGGCATCATCCTGTGCACATTCTTGTAGTGTTTGGCAATGGAAAAAAGGAAAGGAACTTTATTTAAGTGTCTAATCTTCTAGCGCCGTTGAGCACTAATTGGGGACACTGTAAATTGAAATTAACAAGTTAACGCAGATCAAATCAAATTTTGGTTTTTGAGGAGAGGGGAAAACCGGTCGGGAGTACCCGGAGAAAAACCTCTCTCTTGTTTGTGTCATTATACACGATTATGTACAAATGTCCGCGTGGGTAACCAACATAACCCGCATCACACAGGTCACATTAAAAACTATACACAACACACTGCTGTTTTACAATTGGTGGCTCTGTTTATTTCACATTTAACTCTTGTTGAATTTTCCAGTTCACAAACACAGGCTGGATGGTGGTGTGTATTTTTGGGCTCAGGAGCCCGTTTCTCAAAAGTCCCAAAAACTTTTTGGGCCCGAAAAGCCATTTGTGAAACTGCCAACTGCTTGTTTTGGAAAGCCAATCTTTTAACATGTTTTCAAGGTAACAGAAAGAAAAATAACTGTGAAGTTTGATGATTTAAATCATCTTTGTTCTTGAGATACAAAGGGAATTGTGACACCCGAAAATGGCCCGTAAAGTTTCGGGACTTTCGAGAAACAGGCCCCTGGTCATTTAATTACAATACCTGCCGAGATTTGATTGCCTAGATTGCCTTAATTTGCCTTGATTTGCCTAGATTGCCTTGGCAAGTGCAAGGGATCAATAATATTAATATGATCTGCCATCACTTTTTATCCATTCATCACACCAATTCTCTTCTTGAAACACCTACATGTACATGTAAGCGTAACACATTTACCTGCTATTAAACAGATGTTGTTGAATACAACCATGCACCAGTATCAAAGGGGTCAAAGGTTTGAATACTGATATTTATCAAGATATAAACATTTTTTCAGGTCAAGTGGGTGAATAACACAGAAACAATATTATTACCTAAATTTTAGAACTATACTTAGTCTATTATAATGGTAACATTAAGTCTCCTAACTTTAGGCATCTTTTTCAATCTTTTCAGAATACACTGAAAGAGCATTGCACTGTAAAAAGCACATGTAGAATACTTACATTTATCCTGAGGTTAGGAAAATTGTTTGGCCTGTCGCTGCGGACAAAGGCTGAAATAAACCACCATAAATTAGACATGACATATCTTTTTCATTTTGATGGGAAAATCAACTTGAATTACTTTATAAAAGAAAAATGTTCTCCATTAAATTATAGCTGCCAGTACCCTGCACTCCAAAATAAAGTAAATACAACAAAACAAAAAAAGTCTTAATTAGGGAACAAACAAACAAAGAGAGAGCACACAGTAATTAGCATCAGACAAAAGATGACACCCCTGTCCAACAGATTTGTGTGCCTTAATTGAGGGTCATTGAGAAGGGTACATGTTCCAAATCCCAGTTCCCAGCCTACCAAGGTAATTTTGGCTCAAATACCAATAACTGCCAGATTTGAAATCCCTTTACCAATTATTTTTTGCAAATTGATGTGAATAATGAATTACAAATACTGATTGATGCTGGCTGGATACGGGTACCTTAAACATAATGCACAGATAAATTTGCAAATCAAACATCCTTTCATTCCGTCTACAAAAAACCATTAACGGTGTGGTGGCTGGTGGTTAGAACTTGGTTGCGGAATGTAGTCGTAAAGTACTGATTCTATATGACTGCTGAGGTTTACTGATACAAAACTTCATTTCTGTACTAAAAAAATAGGCTCATTTGAGCAGTTGTGTCAAATAATCAAGTCAGATACTACTTAAAAAGAGAACTTGTATTCCCATTTTCGAAATTATTGTTTTCAAGTGGTTAAATCCCATCACCAGTGTAGTACATTCCACTTTCCCAGGCTAAAAAAAGGTAAATCCCAGTTCCCATGACCATCTTAATTATCTAAATCACTGCTCTGCACTCAGGCCATCAATTAAGTTGGAAAAGATGCCTGTTTTAACTAGAAGCAGGGCCAACAAACTTATTAATAATAATAATAATAATAATAATAATAATAATAATAATAATAAGCAATTATATCACGTTAATTTAACTCTCTCGTTTTAATCAACATGTTCCATTGTACACTCTTTTTTGTTACCTTTGGCTATTTTGTTAGATTCCCAATTTATTTCACACTGTTATTTATCTTTGTTTAGCATTATAAATTCAAATGTAACTTCAAATTAATTCTACTTTCAACTGAAGATGGTCGCTGCACGACCGAAACATGTCTTGTATTTCAAATGTGTCGTCACTTTTATAAAAACTGTTGTTAGTCTGCTTCTTTCCAGATCTTTTGGAAATTTAATCCACAACATAGCAGCTAAATATCCTGGTGGTACCATCATCACAGATCTCCGAAAGTTAGAAAAGGCCTCGATTAAAGCCCGCAAAGCGGAGTTAGATTTGAATTTTTTACGCAACTGTCAGACTTTCAACCTCTTCCCTAAATTCCTTTGCTTCCAGTTACCGAACATTGCCCGACAGGATGTTATCAGCATCAGGAAACATCTCCTTAAAAGTGTCATCACAAAACGAACCAAAGAGTACCGAAGGCTACTCCATGCACGGGATAAGCTATCAACTCAGATCCACGATGTCCTTAGCAGCATCAACTTATACATTCTTAAGAAAGCGATAAACCGAAATGTTCATCAAGCAGAATAATAATAATAATAATAATAATAATTATTATTATTATTATTATTATTACTTTGCTACTTACCCTGTATTTGAGGAAACCTTCCCAACTTTCAGTTACACACTTCAAGAGTACCAAAAGCATATCTCTGAACAAAAACAAAAAATTATAACATCAGACTTCCCTGCTAGAAGAGGTCTTTTTTTTTTGCATTTGCTGGGCTGACAAGTATGGGAAAAGAGGCCTCTGCTATGGGTCAAAACTCAATGTGTTGAGCATGCCCAGTGGTTACGTGTACTTAGCGAACAAATCCTCATGTGATACTTTACAATATAATTGTATGGGCCCACTTACCAATCAGCAAACATATCATGGGGCATGAGGTTTGAAGAGTGCCGTCCGAGTATGTGAATGGTGGTTGGATCAAAGTGAGTTTCGACCCATGGCAAAGGTCTCTTTTCCCATTCTCATCAGCGCAGCAAATGCAAAAAGAAAAGAGACCTATGCTAGTAGGGAAACATGCATCATAGGGAATAATAATTTTAATAAAGTACTTCTACCCTTTCTCAAAATGCAGAAGCTACATGTAAATCTTAGTACCTTTTCTCGTCCTAGAAATATCCTTAAAGAGTTATGTCTCTATGTTGTTGTTTGTTGATCTCTATCCGGGATAATTAGTCGTGTTTGAATGAATTCAAACAAAAGCAGTCTTATATCGTGCATCTTCCTGTTTAATAGGCGCTCGTGATAATTACTGGGTGGAATGACCAAACCTGGACTAAACACATATTTTCACCTAATCCAAACATTGGTCAACTATTAAAATTCCTTCAACTAAACTAGAATCTGACATTGCCTTCATTAGGGAGTAACTGCAGAATACCCTGCTACTTTGACCGCGTTACTGGAAAACTATCTGTGACGATGGCTACGTGGCACGAGGTATTTTGCATTTGAGGCATAAACTACTGTGGCACAGAAGGTTCCTTTGATCATGACGTTAGAGCATAACGAACGGTATAACCCTAAGCCAAACCTTGGCAGTTTCCTCTTGTCCGTCAGCATGGCAGCACTTTCGACAGTTCCCTTCAATCGACGGTTCCGATGAAAGATTGAAAGGTTTTAATTCATCGCATGAGCTACAAAGCAGGTTAACGGAAAATCCTAAATCTCTACATTGCTCAGGAGTCAGTTCTGAGGCCGTGAAATGAATAAGAGCAAAGAAAACCGACAGGAAAGGAGAGAAAAAGTTCACCCAATCCATTCTCAACAACGCATAAGAAGATACACAGAAAAATTGGCAAATACGTCATGCTAGCTCCCACATAGAGCATCAATAACATAGTAGGCCATATACAATAACACAAAGAGTAATTCGGAGTGACCAAAGATACTGGGAACGAGTTCTAGTTTGTATGACTGGAAAAAGAAAAAGTGACTTTGCCAGCAAAGAACGCAACAATTTAGCTGAAAATGTGTCGCTGAGGCCTAATTGGGCACATTTGACTTTTCAGGCATAAAGAACTTAAAACGATCCTCGCAATCCTCGCATGACTGTGGGCTTCAAAGCGATCGACGTAAAAACGTGACAACATTTAACCGGAAATTGCAGTCGCAGTGTATATATTCGCGCGCTTTCTGGTGAAAGGCATCAGTCCAGACGAGACGACGTACATTTCGATATGTCTCTTTCAAGCATCATTAGGAATCAAGGAAACGAGTATTTTCGCCAAGCCTGCGAGAGTATAAACGTATCCTTACAGAAGACGAGGGAACTCTATGAAAAGGCGTTGTCTCGCTACTACAAAGCCAAGGAAAAGGCTGAAAATCCAGAAGATGACTGCTCCGCTTCTAAGAACATTGGCAAGGCTGCGTGGAGGACAGCCGGTGTGTTGATTCAGCAGATGGAAAGCTGCCATACAATCCTTCACTACCAACACGAGGCAATTAAAGGATTTTGCGCAGCTTACAACGGTAGCGAAGACTGCAAACCGATGCATTGGCGAAACGAAATTCAAAGTACACTGAGTCTTTGTTTG
>NC_090870.1:64700430-64715430 GCF_036669935.1 Montipora foliosa
GGGTTTTCATGGGTGAGCACTTCTCCATAGATCCATGGTTTCCCACGCTGGTGCGGAGGTGGTTTGGCGTAAGCGTAGGTACCAGTGACAAGTGGTCTTTGTTCGACACTAGCTGATTTGTCGTAGTAGGTCTTGCTATCGCGTCTTTTCTTGGAGATCTCCGCCTCAACGATTTCAAAGTTTAGCATGGTGGGTTTCAAGAGTTGATCGGTGGTGGGGAGTGTGGTTCTGGTGCGTCGTAGCAGCATGCGCTGGGCTGGTGAGTAGGTGTGACCTTGAGGTGGTGTGTTTCTGTATATCAGCATGGCGCTGTGGAAGTCATCAGCCTTTTTTAACATGGATTCTGCAACTTTGACGGCAGCCTCTGCTCTTCCGTTACCCTTAGGGTGATAAGGGGATGATGTGGTATGCCTAAATCCATATTCGACAGAGAACTTTCTGTAGTCTTCACTGATAAACTGTGGACCGTTATCGGTGTGGCAGATTGCCGGAACACCATATCTCGCGAAGTGAGCTTTTGTTTTGTCAATGACTGTGGAGGAAAGGGTATCTTCTAGCTTGTCTACCTCGATCCAGTCAGAGAAATGGCAAACAGTCACTAGGTATCTTTGCTTTTCCAGCTCACAGAGATCTTGACTGATTATCTGCCAGGGACCTGTTAGTATTGGTAAGGATTTCATTGGTTCTTTTGGTGCAGAATGACCATACTGGGCGCAAGTACTACACGCATCACACATGTCTTGGATGGACTTTCGCATGCCGGACCAAAAGAGGACTTCACGTGCCATACGTATGTTCGATTCCCCACCAAAGTGGTTGGCGTGGATCTTGCGAAGCATGTCCTTTTGCATCGAGTGAGGTACCATAACTTGGGCGCTTTTGTAAATGATGCCATTTTTCACTGACAGTTCGTCCCTATAAGTCCAGTAGGGCCGCAGATTCTCGGGGATGCTTGCTCTGTCTGCTGGCCACCCTTTGACAATGACGTTGTATAAGGTGTTCAGTGTGGTGTCTTTGCTAGTTTCCTCACGTAGCTGGTTTTCAGTGATCTCCGTTAGTCTCGGATTCCGTGTGTTGTAATCGGACTCCATCTCCATTCTGAAAACATCAAAGTCCGGTACTCGGGCTGTGATGGGGTGGGGGAGGGCTGTGCGAGAGAGTGTGTCTGCTAGGTAGAGAGTCGGTCCTCTCTTGTACGTTATTGTGAACTGGTAACGCTGTAATCTCATAAGCATTCGTTGTAGGCGGGCTGGTGCCTTGTTCAGTGGTTTCTTCATAATGGTTTCTAATGGCTGGTGATCCGTGTGGACTGCAATGTCAGTCTTGCCATACAGCCACTGGTCAAACTTTTCGAAGCAGTTGCAGATTGCTAGGCACTCTTTCTCGATCTGAGAGTAGCGCTGTTCTGTAGGATTCATGCTTGACGAGGTGAAGGCAACTGGTTGTAGTTTGCCGTCATCCCTGGGCTGTAAAAGGGCGCCGCCGACAGCATTATCACTGGCGTCCGTCTGGAGGACAACTGGTTTCCGAAGATCATAATAGGCTAAGACTGGGGCGGACGAAATCAGTTGTTTGGCCTTGTTGAAGGCTTTTTCTTGAGCCATGGACCATGAAAATGGTACAGCGTCCTGGGTCAACATGCGTAAGGGTTGAATCACAGAGCTTAGGTTGGGGCAGAAGGGCGAAAGATAGTTAACCATGCCTATGAAGCGAAGGAGTGCTGGTTTGTTCTGCGGTGTGGCCATCTGTGTTATTGCCACTACTTTGTCTGGGTCAGGTTTCAAACCATTATCCGAGATAATTGTGCCCATGAACTTGACCTCTTTAAGCTTAAAGCGCAGTTTGCCCGCGTTGAGCTTGATGGATTTTTGGTTACAACGTTCCAGTAAGGCGATGAATCTTCGGTCATGGTCTGCCTGGGCTTCCTCGAAGGTGTTGCCCTCCCCATACACAAGGATGTCATCGGCTATACATATTATCCCATCCAGGCCTTCCAATGCAGATGTCAACCTCATTTGAAACTCGTCTGGTGCACTAGTAATACCAAATGGGAGACGGAGCCACCTGTATTTGCCGTACGAGGTATGCATGGTTGTCATCCATGAGGATTCCTCATCTAGGGGAATGTGGAGGAAGCCTTCTTTAACGTCCACAAGAGAGAAGCACTTGGCTGCACTAAGCTTATGAAGCTGTTCATTTAGCGTGGGCATTTGATGTTTCGGACGCTGGATGGCCTTATTTACCGTCTGGCTTGGATCGATGCATACGCGGAATTTTTTGGGTGTCTCTCTTATTAATTCATTCGAACACCATGGGGTTGGTTCATGTACTTTGACCAAGACGCCTGCCTGCACATAACGATCTAAGGCTTCTTTCTCTTTTGCTCTTTTCGCTACCGGTATTCGATGGACGGGCATCTGAACGGGCTGGACACTGTCATCAATCTGAAAGTGGACAGGTGGACCAAGCCGGCCAAGGCCTTCGAATGTGTCAGCATACTGGCGTGTGATGTCCTGAAGTTGCAGCTGGCCTGGCGGGGGAAGTTGGCGGTTTGAAGGAATAGTAATTGGAGCCGAAGGTGATGGTGGTGGATTGCACGGGCTGGCTGTGGTCTCGTGGAGTTGTTGGAGATGGTTGCATGCCGTAGGGTTCACCTGGTTTTCGCATGGTACTGTATGCTGTTGTGTGCCAGGAAGGTCATAGTGTTTGGTACTCGCATTGTGGTCTGCTGATGAGTGAAGGGAATGAGTCTCGTCCGCGTGCACTCTAATTATGCCCAGTTTTTCGCTGTCACTGCCAGACAGAAGTGCTGGCTTGATGCCAATGCAGGAGTCTGGCAGGACTTGAAAGATAAGGGTGTCAAACTTGTTGTTCTTTTCGCACAAGAGTTCCACCTGACCAACAGGATGAAGTGGCTTGGAGTTTCCATAGGGGTGTAGGCGGTAGGGGGAGTGCTTTACTTTGCTGTCTGGGAAGAAAGAGTGCAGGGTGCTGGCAGCGATGGTGTTGCAGGTTGCTGCAGTGTCTATTTGGAACTTTAATTGCTTGAAGGTCCGGCCCGTCGCTGAAAGTGATAGGTTTGTGAAATATCGTTTTGACTTCTCGACGGATGCAATGCTGTGAACTTGTGTGCCCAAAGAGTATATATAGTCGTGATCTTGGTCATAGGAGGATGCGTGGTCCTCTGCTGTGGCATACATCTCAGTGTAATGCAGGTCTCTTGGTCGGAAGTTTGTACGTGGGTCACGTTTCTGGCTGCCCTGAAGGCCCCTGCCTTGTGGTCTCCAAGTGGGTCTGATACTGGGGCTTGGAAGTTTGCGGTTTTCTAGGCAGACACGGTCAAAATGGTCATTTCCACCACAGCTGGTGCAGGTCTTTCCATTAGCTGGACATAATTTCCATAGATGTGGACCACGCCAATCTCCACACCAAAAACAGGTACCAGGCTCCCTGCGAAGTTTCATCTGACTGTGTCTAAGGCCCCCATGTTCGACGATTCCTTTGGACGAATCTGCAATTAACTTGTTTGTCTGCTTGGCGGACTCAATAGCTCTCGCTTCGGCGACTACATCGGACAGGGACTTCTCAGAGTTGTCAGGTTTTATAATTATGTGTTTTAAGCAACTCCGTACGTATGTTATCCTCACTCAACCCAAATATAAATTTGTCTCTACAAAGTTCATCACTAAGATCACCATAGCCACATAGGCTGCCAGCGTGTCTCACCTTAACTTCCCACTCTTGAATGGACTCGTGAAGACCTTGTGAAGAGGTCCAAAACTTGTATCGATCAGTCAGGAGTGAACTTCCTGTGCTGCCTGTGTAATGGACTCGTAGTTTATCCATCCAAATCCAGGGTTTCTTTTTATCTCCGTCTGGCATTTGAGGTTCGATTGTGTATCTGACCACGGACAAAGCTTCATCTGGAAGTGCAGATCGTAACGCTGAAATTTCTAGTAGAGGACTCTTGTAATGAGCGGCTCATTCTGCAACAGGATCTTTAGCGAGGTCGCGGTAATTGGCTTGTACGCAGTAATCGTTGAATCGTAACTCGAAGTTTTTGAAATTTTCACTCACATTTCCCACAGGTTTGAGCTCCGGTCTATTAAGGTTCGCCATCGTGTTTCCCCACTTCAGACACCAAGTCTGGGAGCCGGTATTAGTAACAGAACTTCCTTTATTCGTAGTAATACATACAATATGGCGGCTCTATATCCACGTTCCCCTACGTATGATCGTGCGAGTAGCCGCTGACCAACAGTTACAGTACAGGTCAGAGATAAGCGACCAATGCACATACAAAATGTCTTTGAAGTGAAAGTGTTATTAATCAAAATGTTGGGTTCACTATCATAGGTATCTGGAGATGCAAACCTAACACAGATTATGGTATCAATGAAGCTGTATAACAACAGGCCCAGTTTTCTTATTCATGCATTGCAAGTTGTGTTTCACATCACCAGAGAAAGAGATCCAGACCTGGACGTACCACTGATTTGTGATGTAAGTTTAGTTTACTTTCACCTGTCTGTCTGTCACACAACAGAGAAAAGCTCTCGCAGTTTATTGATAATGTGCACTGGTAATTCCATGCCCCGCTCCTTGTGATAGTATGTAGATTTTTGTATTCAGTTGCTTAAAGACAAAAAATTAAAGGTTGCCTTTAATTCAGTTTAATTTCATTATTTTCGCCATGCCATGCAAGCACTTTGACTCATAATGCAAAGCTTATGACAAACTCCCAGCAAAAGTTTGATTTTTTTGTGTAGTTGCCGTGATAGTGAACTCAATTGTTAATTTGTAGAAAAAAGGTATTTTGGTGGTAGATTTAAAGTGTGGAAGCGTTCTTGCCATGGGTTATGATATTATTGTTTCATATGAGTGTAGCTATGGTACCTGTTGACAATTCCTTTTTTGTTTTCCATAATCTTGATTGACATTTGATTAGGGCACTGCGGCAGTGTTAAATAAATCACTAAGTAATACCTGCCGCAGAAGTAAGATGCAGTTGGATCGTATTTCAATTTAGTATTTTGAGTATTCTGAATTTACTGTCAAAAGTACTGGTAAATTATACATGTATTGCCAGTTTCTAACAGTAAATGAATGCACTGCAGTAGGTACACCTTTAATCTTCTTACAGCTTGTACTGACTGCTATGGAAAATCACCCTTCAGATAAGAAAATTCAGCTGGCAGGAAGGTGAAAATTACACAAGTGGCATCAGTTGTTTTTACATTGAATAAATTATATAGTAATAGATATTTTGATAAATGGCTGTTGAAGCAAATGTCATGAAAATGTTTCATCTTGTACATTTGTTATTTTTGGAAGTGCATCTTTGAAGTGCAGATTGTGACCTTTGTTTTCCTAGATGACCTCAGTTGACACTTTCACATGATGTTCATTGTGACTGTATATTAGGGCACCACACCCTCTGAATTTTGTGATTGTATGCAAATGAATTTGGCTTAGACAAAAGGCTCAATATCTTTTGCTGCAAAAGTAAGCCTCTTAGGTAAAGGGGAACTGTTTATTGTAGTCGTCCAATCTGGCTTTAAGACAAGCTTAAGTGTTTTACCTCACACCACATTCCTCGCCCAAGGAGAAGATGTCAAATTAATTTTAGAATTATTAAGAGCTGTTGGTATTGAATTTAAGGTGATTGTTGTTCAAATTTCAAAGAGTTGGCCAATCTTTTAAATTTCAGTCTATTTTCTACACTCTCCATCCTTGGCTATGAGTAATAAACATACTTTCTTGGCTCTTGCAAGGTTCTTGGAAAATGCAACTATAACTATATTTTTACGTCGCCATTTATAAAATACATGACACTGCTCTGATCTATAAATTGCCTCCTGAAAGGGCCATGTTTAGATTTTACTCTGTCTAATGCCAGAAGATTTTACTCATCAAAAGGGATCCCCTTAGAGGCCAAAAGGGTTACATGGGTAATTGATTTAAGCATTTTTAATTGTACTCTGTTTTATGAACTCAAACAAGATAATGAGATTTTTTTTTCAGTGCATCATTGTATCATTTGTCAAGAGACGATGAACATGATAACCCAAACTGGAGACTCTCCATGATATTAAAAAGGTATTGCCTTGTCATGAGGTTCGCCAATCATGCATTTTGCGCAAAATTAATTAATTTGTGTTTAATGGTGGTTTTTATTGCACCTTAATATATTTTAAAAGTGAGTTTCCATTGCATTTGATGTCTTATTTTTGAGCCCATTATACAGTTCAAATTTGAACCTTACTAGGTTTCTGTATCTCAAATTATAGAAATATGACCACTTGGTAATAAGTTTTGAGATGCGCAGAATGCAAATAATAATAATAATGTTTATTTTTATTATTATTTCGTTTCTCCTAAACTTTCAGTAGTTCAGATTTTACAAAGAATATGTGGAATTTACAATTCAAAGTAATATTCTTGACTGTACTTACCGGTAAGACGGACAGTGTCTCTAATGTATGGAAAGTCAGTTTCAATGAATGAATAGACTGCTTTCACGATCTTGCAGTTCTGTGAGATTACCCATTTCTGGCATTGTCTAGTTAGATTGTTTTTGTCCTTATTATTAACAATTATTCGCCGAAGGCGAAGTGATTATCGGTGAATATTCACCGCGACTTCGTCTCGGTGAATATACACTGATAATCACTGAGCCTGAGGCGAATAATTGTTTTAGTATAAATACACAGGTGATTATTTCAAAAAAGAGAAAAAAAAAAAAACATTTCAACGCGAAATCATCTTCACTTACAGTGGCAAAACAAGTACTGGCAGCCATTTTGTCCGTCGAGGTGATTATCGGCTGATAATCCGAGATAGCGAGCCAATGAGAGCGCGCGATTTTGTATAATCACCTGTGTATTTACACCAATTATTATTATTAACCCACCAGACATTCATTTTACTATTTACAAAATTAAAATTAATTTCTTTTCTTTTATCTTCAAAAACTCATTAATAATTCATGAGCCTAACAGCCAATCAAAACACTGATAAAGCGTCACGGGTATGAACTTTATATCCTGATAAAACACTCCTTGTTAGTATTCTTTATACAAGGAATACTAATAAGGCATAGCTTGTTTTTCTTGTATGCTAATATTCACCTCTTTCGATTTGAACCATTGTCTTGAGTCCAGAGGGACACGCTCTTTGTGGAATATTTTTGAAGCCGTTCAAAAAACTCGCAGCACATGTTTTATCGGGTCTAAAAACACGAGGTGTAACTCAGCTATGCCTCGTGTTTTTAAACCCGGATAAAACACTGCTGCTTGTTTGTTAAACATTACTTATTTTTTATATAATATAAGACACAAAATATTAATGATACAGGAGTGGTAGGTGAATTATTTCACTGAAAAGAAACTATTGTTTGGAAAGAAACTCGAAAGGGTGGTTAGAGGCTTATAGCGAGTACAAGCATTGAATTTAGCAGAGAAAAGGTTTCCATTTATTCAAGAAAGTGGTCAGACAATTACTACTGAGTGCTATCTGTCATTCATTTTGAATAAGGGAATTCAATTTGCTCTTAAACACTGTCTAGCATACAAGGAGACACTCTGGCTAGGTTACAAGTATAAGTGAAATCTCGCAAGTAAAATCTTGAGATTTGTGTGGGATTTACATTGGGTGGGATTTACATCGGCCCACTCCAGGCTTGCCATGTTACATGTAACATCCGTACAGATTGCCACCTTATTTTGAAGCTATTAAGTAAGTTTATGGACATATGCACGTTACTATTACTTTAGAGGATACGCAAACATACATTGTAGACCACACCACACTTACTGGCTTTGATGTGAGCCTTTTACATGTTTAAATTATTTTGTACTTTTAATTAATTGCAAAAAGAAGAAAAAGAGGAAGTGGCCATGGATGAGCTTTATTTCTCCTGCTTTCTGCATCTGTTTCATGCACTTTGTTCATGTGAAATTAAGTTAAACTTTCATAACTGAGCTCTTTATTCACTGTTTTGTCACTTGGGCAATACTATAATTTTGAGTGCTAACTGTTTCCTTGTCTTTTTCAGACGTGTTATTGAAGCCACTCTTGTTGCTATGGAAAAACATCTATCAGAACCACAGGTACACAGGGACACTAACTTTGGGAGACTTCTTTTTGTAAGGAAGATTAAGTGTAATGAATAAAAATGGGAGATAATTTTTATAGTTATTTTCCACCTGTTGAACTTTTCTAAAATTTTAGTTTTTCCTGTTTTTTTAGTATTTTGCCATCTTATTCCCTTTTTTCTCTTCAGTTACAGAAAAATTGCTGCCTAACACTGTGCAACTTCCGAATTCCCAATGAAATGGTAAACAGTATATCATTATTTTGAAGAAGAAGATGACACTTAAAATTTTGAAGACAGAACCAACATTTACAAGTACATGTATTGTTAGATGATCAGTTACATTGTGAGAGTGAATTGGTTCTGTTGAAACATGTCTTTAAAACTTAAAAGTGTCGTCTTTTTTAAAGTTTAAGTAGTTTACTGCTATTAAGACCTTTTGAACAAATTTATTCTTTGTTTTATGAGAGTGTTATTTACTGGTGGCAATGTTGGGTTGCTGGCTGAAAAATATTATTGACAGTACACTGTAGTACCTGCCTTTAAGTTTCTTACCTTATCGATATGCCTTACAGATTTGTGACTATAAAAGAGTTGTTGAGCTGTTGTTGAAAGCTGCTATTGAACACAAAGAAGATCTCATTCAAAGGATTGCCATTGGATTGTGTAATCTGTTGGTGTGCCAGGTGAGATCAGAGCTTTAATTCATACCATTTTATTGTTGCAAACAGATGGTTTTTTCAGCCCTGTCAATGCGAAAAGAGAGTTTTTGTACCTGGAATACTGAGTGCTAGAACAAAAGTTGAACCTATGACTTCCTGCCAACAATCTCCAATGCTCTGCCACTGTGTCATAAGTGACTTATGATACTAGAGTATTAAATTTTCATTTAAGTCTCCTGTAGTTTACTCTTTTATCCAGGATTGCAGGTAAAAAAATGAGCAAGCAGTTTTGATAAAATAATGCTGATAAGTCCACGATCCTGGACAAAATCATTGACACATTTTTCTCTCCATGTAAACAATAATTTATTTACACCACATAAATCTTCTACTTTCGAATCCCCAGGGATAACCCTGTCCATTGAGATTCTTCACAAACAACATTGTTCTTGGTCGGGTAGCAGGAGGAGATGATAATTATGTGCCCTTTTGTAGTTGTCATGATTGTGGAAAAAGTCGAAACTTGAGAAAAGTCTCATTGGAGTTATTGAAATGAAAGTTTGAAAGATTGCCGCAGTTCTTGAGTGAGAAGAAGCACCATAAAATTCATACTTGAACGAGATTTGAGCTCATGATCATGAGCACTGCACTTGCTCTACCAACTGAGCTATCAAGCCCATTGGGAGTTGGTCAATGCATGTTCATGTTTATCCCTTACAAGTTGGACGAAATTATTTCCAAAATATGTAAAGTTTCATACCGGTATCTTTGAATTGTGGAAAAGAATGAATTGAAAATTGGAAAAAATCGATCACCACTGTTGAGTAGCTGAGCAACTTTTATTGAAACTTGTTATTAAGTCATTCATACAGCACCTGAAATCCCTCTGATTTTCCTTCTTTATTCATACAAACTTCAGTCATTCTTCATGTTTTTTTTGTGACTTAAGAATCATTCTCTTGTAGGTGCAAGACTCTCAGAAAATTGTTGTGGGCAGAGATCTGCAAGGAGTTGAGGTAACAAGAATCGTGTCATGGTCACAAAGGCCAAAAGATTGTCGTTCTTGTTGAAGTTTATTTACATGTAGGACATGAAAAAAGATACTTTGTTCTGCAGAGAAGAACAAAGCTTTTATTCAATTAGTTCTTGACACTGGCCTCACTTTACTGACTTCACTGTACTTCCCAAGGGTGTGACTAATTCAGCTGAACAAGGTATTAAGTAATATATCAAAAACGAGTGCAAGTGTTTCATCAGGGGGTAATTGTGAAGAAGAGCTCCCCAAAAAACCTGTCGGCCGACTGTCGGTCAACTGTCGGCCGACAGTCGGCCGACTGTTGCCCAACTGTCGGCCGACTGTCGGCCGACTGTCGGCCGACTGTTGGCCGACAGTTGGGCAACAGTCGGCCGACTGTCGGCCAACAGTCGGCCGACTGTTGCCCAACTGTCGGTCTACAGTTTGTGTTATGTTTGAGGCCAAAGTGTTGGCCGACTGTCGGCCAACAGTTGGCCGACAGTCGGTGACCTGTTGGCAACCTGTCGGTAACGTGTCGGTAACCTGTCGGCGGGACAAACTAAAATGATCGTAAGCATTTACTTGTCTATTGCTTCTAAACTACGCGAAAAGAGCTAAAGGCAGTTCATAACGATACCTTGAGCAGCACTTAAGCTTATACTACTAATATGGCTTTTGTCCACTGTTTTAGCGTTGGCTAGCGATACTTGCCCACATTGTAAACATCATTCATACATACATGACATAACATAAGAGGCCACGTTGCATTGTAGGGCGATTTGAAGGAAAGTGTTTGTCTCCTCTACTAACTATGTATTGATACGTAGCTTATGGTTTTCAGAGTTTTTAGCAGTTTTCAATTAAATTATCTTCCAATGCGATTCTTAGATTGTCTGGTGTGTTGTAAATTACGCAAGTGATATATCCTATATGCATCTGATAACAACTGATAACAGTTGATCGGTAAGTAGGTGAAGTCTGTCGAGACATACATCACCATTACGGAATGTCACGTTAACTGCTTGTTTTTACCACAATTTTTCTTTTTTCTTAACCGATCGGTAACCTGTTGGTTAGCTGTCGGTAGACTGTCGGTAAGCTGTCGGTCAACTGTCGGCCGACAGGATTTTTGGGGAGCTCTTCTTCACAATTACCCATCAGGGGTTCCAAATACCAAGAAACATGAAAGCCATGGGTAGAGTGCTTTTATTGGTTGGAGGTGTGTGTTATGAACCCCTGATGAAGTGCGAAGCACAAGTTTTTGACATGACTTCTCAACCCTT
Organism: Montipora foliosa; assembly: GCF_036669935.1. Classification (NCBI taxonomy): domain Eukaryota; kingdom Metazoa; phylum Cnidaria; class Anthozoa; order Scleractinia; family Acroporidae; genus Montipora; species Montipora foliosa. Next base: position 64,711,486 of record NC_090870.1, read on the forward strand.
TTTTTACTAAGTATGAGCAAAATGTGATGATCTTTTGTTTTATCAGACAAGTGATAGTAATTCGTAAAGGAAATGAATATTCAATATTTGGGTGACTTTAATTAAAAGGTAGAACTTTTGAATAAATTTACATATAGGTCATGAATCATGTTGTTTCCGCCTGCCAAAATCGTCTTGCCAAGAAAGTGTTTTGGTTAACAAGGCTGTTACAAAAACTACCGGTATTTAAAAATAAAATAATTGGGCTGTTAACATTTTTGTGGAATGGCTGAGGTTAAGAGAGGTAGATTGTGGTGGACTTTTCAAAGACTATGAACTAAACAAGGTTCAAGCCTTGAGTGCAGACATTGCTGAAAGGAATGCTCTTTCGCTGAACTATTGGGTGTCCAAATTCGTTTTAATTCTCTGGATGCCAATGATAAAGGTACTGGGAAAGTTCTATGTTGAATATTCGGTAAATTTAAAATGCATTGTGTTCGGGTGGTTTATTTAGTTGTTTTTGTTTTTTCCAAAGGTTTATTTGCATAAAGTTTCATTTTAGTTTCAAGTGTCTTGATCATTGTTTTAATCAGTTTTTGAACTAACTCAGGCATTTCCCAAAATGTGGCACTCCGATTGGCTAAAAGCCTTATGAATAGGGTTGTCAAAAGCATGTAGCTGCAACGGGGTTACTTTGTTGTCTTGGCCAGCTTCTCAACTTCTCAACTTCTCAAATGGAAATTGTTACTAAGTGGTCATATTTTCCTCATTTTGACCTCCTACTATTCAAACACAACCATCTGCTACAAAACCTGCTGACAACCCTAATACTGGAAATCATGGTTTTTCAGTTGGCCAAGATTGGAAACCATGACCCCCAGCTTCGTAGTTCGGTGATCAATCACAGCTTTCCACTCAGCCATAGAATTGACAATCTCCTGTTAAAAAAATATGATGAGGATCAGTGATAGAGCTTAAGAGATGGAGTAACTTGTAACTCTTCCACACTTTTCAGCTCATCTTCTTGAGGCCCACCCATTTAATGATCTACCAGTAGTTAAGTTAAATTCATTAATAACAATAGTTTTGATTTCTAGAAAATCCTCAAGATAATGCAGCACAAGATGGGTCGTAATCCGGTAAATACACACTGTTTGTAATTAAAACAGTTTTATCTTTCAGTATTGTTCTTGTCACATCACCATAGTGATAATGATAATGATAATGATAATGATAATAATAATAATATTAATAATAATAATAATAATAAGAAGAAGAAGAAGAAGAAAAGGAGGACTTTAAAGAAAAGAAATTGCAAAGTGAAATACCAACAGGCTACACAGATGAAGATCACAAATGGTTGAAGTGCAATACTTACACAAAAAAACAGCTGCTTCCCTTAACTTGCAAAAACAAATGGGGAGACATAGACATGTGTGGAAAAGGATAAGGGGAATGATGGAACAGGACTGTACAACATTTACTTGCCAGTTGTCAGAAAATTGCAGCAACAGAATATATGAGATGGCATGACAATGCTCTAAGGCCGTGCTGGCAGTTCAATGGGAGATCAACAGTGGGATTCTTCCAGAAGGTGGAATGAGAAATGGGACAAAGGAAAAGTAATTGAAAAAGATGGGAAACTATTAAGTTGGGAATGGGAACACAAAATGATCTAAGTGCATAGCAAGAAGACCAGATTTACAGTAACACTGTAACACGGGACGACCAGGAGACAAAAAGGATATACGATTGATATGGCATGCCCGATGGAAGCAAACAAGACTGAAAAAAAGGCAGAGAAGATAAGAAAATACCAACAATTGTGCTTTGAGATACATGAGAGGAGATCACAATATATGGTGAAAGTTGTTCCCACTGTGATTGGATGTTTAGGAGGCGGCATTAAGAAACTAAGAGAAGATTTAAGTGAACTGTTCAAGGAAGAAGAAATGATTGTTATGATCACTCGAGAGATGCAAAAAATGGTTTTATGGGAAAACGAAACAATAATGAGGAAAATTTTGTGGGGACTAACTAGAGCAATAAATATATGTTGTGAAAATAGCTACGGTACCAGATTTTGTAAGCTAATGCTCTTCCCTCTTAATTCTTGTTTTGAACAAACTAAAATTGTAAACCACTTGGCAAACGGCATTATGCGGGAGGAAGGCATCTTTAAGTTACATAGATAATTGCATAAGCTATGTCCGCAATTTTCTTAATTGTAAAAGGATTTTCTGAACTTGAAATAAACATAATAAAATAATAACAACAATGACAACAATGATAAAATAATGATAATTTATCATTACAATAATGGTGATGATTTAAATGATAACGATCGTAATGATCGATGTAGTAATAATTAACATACACTCAGCTGATCTCGTCAAACACATCTACTGTACGTTTAGCTCAATGCCTTTGCAAAGAATATTTATTGTTTCTCTTGTTAGCATTTAGTGTCCATGACTATTCTGAATTTGAAAAAAATGCGATGTTTTAACTTACGTACTGTATCACTTATAAATTTCTTTAACTCCAGACAATAATGGGCATCTTTAAGGGCTCTTCCGTAGCAGTACCAATACAGGTCTAATGCTGTATACCAATACAGTGCTATTATTGTCACTCAGGAATGAGTTTACATGTATCAAGTGAGTTGATAAGGTATTAAAGTGATCACCGTAAAGAAATTTGAAGGCTGACATTTCAAGCGTTAGCCCTTCATCAGAGCAAATAAAATATTCAGCTTTCAAATTTCTTTATGGTGGTCAATTTACTTTATCAACTAAGTTGATAAAGTCATTTCTGTGTTTTATTCAGTTCCCTACCGACACAGCACCACAGTATCTTTAGAAACTAAACCCCTTTATCCTTTTCCTAATACTGTCACCATCACTTTAATGTTGTTTGATGTTTTTATCTGGGTATTTTAGCAAGAGGGCGGAGTTCTGGAGTGTTGTTGGAGTGCATTGTGGAATGTAACAGGTAAATAGCAAGCAGATTGTCGACCAACTTTCATGCACTTTTTGGAATTATTTAATTTCAATACTGACTATCTTAATTTTGTCATTTTTAGACGAGACTCCTGAGAATTGTGCCCTGTTCATAGATAATGGTGGTCTAGATTTATTTATGGAATGTAAAAGGGTAAGTTGCTTACCAAGCAACAGATGTTCAGAAATTGTGTCACCTCTAATTTTCCCAAAATGTATTCCTCCTAACATTTTATGTTATGCATGTGCCTTTGTTGCCAGATGTCCTATAATCATTAGATTCAATCTGTGCACAAACACAACAGAGACCATCAACTATGTATCTACTGGACAAGACTAGTATTATGTATGTATGTAGTATGGAATAGGCATTGATCCTCTGAAATTAGCCAACCCTTACCCACTTTGTCTGAAGGTCAGCAATATTTACATAATTGTATATTCATCTAGAGAAAGTGAGACTGAATGCCGTCTCCTTTGACACTGGTGTTAGATTAGCAAATAAAAAATAATGTAAAAACTAGTGTTTAAACTGATTTTCTTGTTTGCTTAATAGTGTCTGGGTGCTCAAAGAGATCTGGTGCGTAACATGTTAGGTCTCATGGTAAGTCCATTCCTAATCCTTCTTGCATATATTCACTTGAGGTACCGGGTAATAATTATTGACAGATAGAGTATGAGGTAGGTATGTTGTCGGTAAAATCCGTTCTCAGGTTGAATCTGTTTTTACCTAGGTTGAATATGCACACCCCCACCCCCCAAAAGGATTGAAAACCCTATACCTTCCCTCAAACTCTCGTTGCCTTACGCATCTCACCATATCTTCTTACTGTTTCGTATCATCTTATCCAGCGGTTTCTGTATTCTTACACTCTTACCTCTTTAGGCTCAACATCACAACATACTTAATAAGGAAACAGAAGACTGTATTAATCACTTACCAGTACTCGAACTCGCACCCTCC
>NC_090870.1:64722930-64732930 GCF_036669935.1 Montipora foliosa
TGTGCAGAGCAGGGCTCTTGGTATTATGTTATCTAACCGTAATTATCGTGAAGCACTTCTCATCACTGGGCTCCAGGATCACTCCACCCGTAGGCGTGATCCTTGTTCCAAATTTTTGAGGGTGGCAAAAGAACATGAGCCACTTAAATCTGTTCTCAATCATCCCCTAATTCATCATGGTTATAGCCTTAGAACTGGCACTTGGAGTTCCCAGCATCAAAGCCCCAAAACAACATGTAAACATTTTGCTTATTTTATTAATGTTAGGCACTATTGATTGTAATGCCCTATTGCTGTTATTTCAGTTTTGACTGCAATGGCAAGGAATAAACATATCTATCTAACATATCTCTCTATCTATCAATATGTTACTACTATATAGTCCAACATTCAGGGTCACAGCAATCAATGGTTTCATTGTAGCAAAGACTAGATATTAGAGCTTTGTTCCTAGCTCATAACTTTTATCATACCACAGCAGAGGCCAAATCTAATAAAAGGGCTATTAAAAAATTTAGTTTTTAAGGTACATCCTTTGTAACTGGCTATGCCAGCAGACAATGTCTAGCTATAGAAGCTCAATTTAGCTGTTCACTTTGCGGTTCTTTTGCACAAAGCATTTGCCTGTTTCTAGCGATTTAAATTAGTTTTTTCCCTCCCACCCTCTCTCGTGAGATGGGTTGACGCCTTGTTTTGCACTTAAATAAAATTGGGTCACTCCTGTGTGGTGTGGTTAAGTCTCTAGCGTTTAGCTTGTAGTGCTGAGGAGATAAGTGAGGTTGTTTATGTCACACAATCCAGAAGTTGTATTGACTAACCGACCGCAAGGCAGTGTACCCCTCATTAATGCCATCTTGTGTTTTTGATGTCTGTTCTCTCTTGTGTGGCACATCTCATGTAAGCATATTTTAGTTGCCATGCTCTACCCAGGAACAGGGACATTAATGGTTATTGGGATAATGAGCATTAGGACAACAATATGTCATTTTTTATTGCCATTTCTTTTAATGTGGTTGACATAAATTTTTTTTCCAGTGATCTACTGGAGTCTGACAATAATCAATATGAACTGGAGGTAACTTACAATGCTGGAGGCATAATTAGTCACCTGGCATTTGACGGACCAAGTAACTGGACAAACAAGGAGGTGTCACTCAACCAAGCGCTCCAAAGACTGGTATGGTGCTTTTGTTCAAAGTGTACAAACAAGATCATTATATAAAGTGCAGCCTTCGTAGTATTTTGAAATGATTCTTGTATGCTTATTGTCCCAAAGAATTTACAAACTGTATGCATGTCTGAGTAGAAGGGTGTTATTAAATCCTGGCAATGTATCTCAGATTCACTCTCCCAACCTTGGAGCTGGCGTTACATGCAAGTTTTAGTTCTACAGATTGCAAACTGTAAGCCATTGCAGTTGTTCAAGTCATGTAACTGACAGAAATTTGTTAATGATTGGAGGGAATGGTCAGAGGGGTTGTGTTGGAATAAGTGCAAGGCTGACCAGGACAGAATGTTGTTGTTCAAGGCATATGAGAGCAAACAGTATAAAATCTTTATTTGATTCTCTCTGAGTGCATTTCCTTTGTTTTCCTTTCATGTTGTATTTCAATTCTCCTAGGAAAGGACAATCGAGACATGGGACATAACAGCTCACCGGCAAATGAGCTACCGGTAAGGCAAAAGACATGTGCATCATTCAAAAACAAACAATCAGGGACAAAATTGTTGACACAATTTTAACTCTTTCACCCCTAAACCAGCTGCCATTAGAGTAAAATCTAGCTGGGGATGGGTTAAAGAGGACATGTCTGTGTGCATGCATTTCACATTTTGGCACATTTTCTTTTTTGTTCTCATCCTGACAACAACGTGAAGTGACCAAATTTGAAGTTATGTGTAGGACGTTAGTACCAGTTGATAAATTTTCTAATTTTTCTCCACACCCTTTATAACAATTTTGTTCCAAAAAAGTTTGTGCACACTTTCCATGCTGCCTTATTACCCATTGACCCTTGGGAGTGAGACTAGTCAACTAGGGCCGTTTGAGTTGCCAATGGGTTAAGGACTTAGTATAATCTTGAACTGAATACTGCAAAGTTGCATTTTTGTAGCTGTCACCTACCCCCCCCCCCCCCCCCTCCCTCTATTATGGATACACAGCCAGGTTATTTGCACTTGTACAGAAAAACAGTCCAAGAACATTACTATGTTGGGGGAATGCTGCACGACTTTTCACCTGAAAGGTGGAGAAGACTGTATACCTAAGCAGATATTATATAGTATAACTGAAAGCCAGTGCATACAAGGCACATGCTAGTTATTATGTACATGTACATGCTCACAGGGAACATGTCATGCCCAGTACAGTACTTGCAGAATGGGCCTTATTCACTTGGAGGTCATGATTATTGGCCATAGACTGTAGATTTCGTACCCCGAGCCTCTAGCTGAAATGTTTGGGAACAAGTTTCGGTGGGGCAAAACAAAATTTTTTAATCCCTCGTAAACTGTGCGAGTCCCTTCATAAATCAGTCGAGCGGCCCACATTTCTGAGGCAGTCGTGTTTTGTCACGCAAACAAACAAAAAGACCAAGGGAGGTTTGGGAAGAGGAGAGAAAGAGGCCTCCCTCAGTCTTTTTATTCGTTTGTGTGACAAAACACGTCTGCCTCAGAAAAGCTGGCCACCTGACTGATTTATGAAGGGAATGCTCGCAGTCTATATCCCTTAGCACTCAACATGGCCGCCATGTGATTAATAAGGCCCACACACAGGAATTGCGTAAGTTAACATAATTTTAAGAAGGGAAAGGGAGATTGTTTCTCATGGTCCAAAAACTAAAGATCTATTAATATTTTTTTAACGGAAAACTGGCCACCTCTTAATCAAAGTTGCTTCAAATTCCATTGTGAAGCAACGCAATTCTTTGTTGAAAACTCTTGCATTATTTTTTCTTCAAGGGCCTTGATACAAAGACATCCTTCTTCTTAAATGACATGATACTATCCCTTTCAATACAGTCTAAGCAACCAAGCATTTGAGGCTAACAAGCACTTATGCAAACAGTTCACTATTATTAGACAAGAAGCATCATGTGGTCTAAAGACTAGTCTTTTTTTTCTCTCTTTTGTTCCCTAACAGCTCATTTGCTCCAATACTGAAGTTGATATCCGGATGTGATGTTACTGCAATTCATCATTGGTCCACTTGGGCACTAGCTAACCTTTGCAATGTAGACGGTAAGTTGTTGTGCAGCTTTAGTGGCAGGTATTCAGAAAGCAATATTATCAAGATTTACATGGGAATAGACAGCAAATCAACTTTTTTTGGCCTTTCTGCAATTTCCTCATTCTTTTCATGTATTGATTATTTTTAAAAATAGAAATTGGTCAGGGAGAGATACTCCTTTCTGAATGGAAGTTTTGTCTTGAAGCAAGCTTCTCTCACTACCATTGTACCAGTTACTCCTTTGCTTAGTATTGTTCTCACCCACAAGTAGTTAAGAGCATTGTTTTACAAACTTTTACTTTTCAGCGGAAAAATACTGCAAACTGGTTCGCAACGAAGATGGGGTTGGTCTGTTACAGAGACTTGTGGGTAATCCTCGAACGTCCATGCGAGTGAGGGAGCTGGCACAGATCACCCTGGACAAATGCCACATGCAAAACACTGTTGTTTAAATTGAGGGTCATGCCTTTGTGGAGAGTAACAGGACAGGAAAAAACAAGAGCATAGAATCATCATAATTAACCCATTGACTTAAGCTTAATGCCCGAAGGAATAACATCTTTAAAAACTGCAGAACGGTTGGGCCTGCAACTTCTGTGTGTCATTGCCATAACCCTGTACATCAAACTATATAGTTTGATTTCAGTTACCCATTGGCCTCTTTAGCTGACTTCAACAACGGTTAGGCCAGTGTTTGCCCATCCCACCTCTAATGGTGGTAGGAGACACCGCATTTTCTTTAGAGGCTTGCTTATCACCCCAGTCAGCCATAACGTTATAAGCTCATGAATTTTGGGGTCAATAGGTGTGAAATAAGGAAACATTATTTCCTCCTCAATGTGGTGCAAGTGTGTGTAATAAAACACATTAACTTTGTAGTTCAACTAACATCTCAACATTACACTGACAGTGCAATACATGCTGAGAAAACCAAAACTGGCAGGCTTCTGAAGCTTCTGTGTAATATAAACCCTTGGTTTCTTTTAATTGAAGACTATACAATAAAAACCTGCATTTAAGGACCTACATTTTCTGAAGTCTAGGAAACTAAGGTTGTCTTGTTTTTTGAGGTAGTTATCAACAACTTGGGCTAAGTAGGTTGTTTATTAATTTCTATGAAGGAGATATGTCTGTTGGTTACCAGGAAAATACATAAACTTGTTTTTATTGACACTATTGCTCAATCAAGTCTTTAAGTCAAAACCCTTGGTTAAAATGTTAATAATAATTTAGCTGTAACCCACTTAATCTTGCTTTGGTAAACACTCACTATCAGGTTCTTATATTTTTGGGTATTAAAGTGGCAAATTTCTACGAGCAGGTTCTTAAAACCACTAGTTTCTTATATGCGGGGTTTTACTGTAGGTTTTCAATGGTCTTGGTCTGTACTTGCCCTAAAAGTTCTTGAATTTGATACCTTGGTGCCTTGATTCTTGAACAAATTTGAAGTGGGTTTTGTGCATTATGGGAATTTACCTGTGTATAGATCCTTTAGTGGAGTTAGAAGGCTTATTAAACTCATCTCGACTAAACTGTGGAAAATGGTAATAATTATTATTACAATTACTGTAATAATTACTGTTATTAGAATTAAATACCGCAGTTCAGTGAGTTTGCATCGTTTTGAACTCTTTAAGAGTTTAAGTTTTTCTTGCCCATAAATAAAGCACCCAAGCTTTTGAATGTTCAATAAACAAGGTTGTGACTACCAAGTTGGCTCAGAAGTCGAGGAAGTTTAATGATAATATTAGGTAGCTTTAGCAACGATGACGGCAACGAGAATACAATAACGCTAATTCACATGGCAATCACTTTGCAACTGTTTTAAGCATTTTAACATGGCAAAGGTGTGGCAAACCCTCAACAACGAAGCTAGTCTGAACGGAGTTCAATTTAGGGCAGAAAATGAAAATTTATCCTCAAGGGCTGACGTTCTCCCTAAAACCTCAAATTTGGTCATTTCACCTTGTAAATTTTGCTGACAATGGCAATAAAAGGATGCATGTGCAGAGCATGCAAAGCTATTGCTTTTGCTCACTAAAGATGCAAATTTGTGAAGTTCTTATTGCCGTCGCTGTTATTGTTGCTAAAGCTCCCTATTATTGTTTCTTCATCCTCTTTGAATTTAAAACTAAGGTGGAGACTTGTTGGCTGTATTTTGGAAGAATAAATATAACTGAATTTGTCTCATCCTTAACCCATTGACTCCCAGGGGTTCCCCATTGACGATTAAAATTGTCTGGCGTTAGACAGAGTAAAATACTAAGTCTGGCTGGTTTAGGCCTGTTTGGACGTCAAAGGGTTAATTAATGGGAACAAACAGGGACACTGTGTGTGATGGGAAGGGTGGGTGGAAATCCCAGTGCTCATTTTATTTTAAATTCATGGAACAGTCCCACACCTCCACGCACACCTTGTTCGATCACAGAGAATTCAATGGAGTGACACCTTGAGATGAGATGGCAGTAGTTACACCTCCCTGAACCAATGGATCAGTCTCCCACCTGCTTGCTCTATGCTTGCCTTTTGTCTTCAAGTTTTGCCGAACATAGCATTATAGATCTGGCCCAGTTGCTCAAAAGGTGGATAACACTATCCACTGGATAGTGATTTATCCAGCGGATAGATAGCACTATCCATTGTTTGAACAACTGGGGCATGCGCTTTTCAAATGCAAAATTTTTGGCACTAACTTCGTATCTCTACAATGGATTGATAGGTCTTTCTGTTCTTATTGTACATTAACGACCTTCCTTCCTCTGCTAAGCAGGTGACGCATTACTTTATGGGTTCACTGTAAATGATTGAGATGATGACCAACTCCAAGACGACCTATGTAAACTAGAGCAATGGCAAAATATGTGGCAAATGTAACTCAACGCATCAAAATGCAAAACATCGTGCAATTTCAATAAGTCCCCACCTGAAAATAAATATATATGCTGCGGAGTGAGTTGAATTAGAGCAAGTTCAGGATATCCCCTACTTAGGAGTTACCTTGACAAAATTGAAATGGTCCCAACACCCATCGAAAATTTTCAACAAAGCATCCAAAGTGATGGGAGTGGTGCGGCAGAACCTATATCATTATCCCAGATTAGCCTACATAACATTAGTCATACCAATCCTTGAATATGCAACTTTACAATAAAAAGGACGTACAAAAATTGGAGAAAGTACAAAGGAAATCTGCACTGTTTTGCATGAAATACAAATAAAAGGGCTGTAATGTTTGGCAACAGGCCAATATTTTTCCCAAGTCATTGTTGTTATTAGTCCTCATTCTTGAGCACGTCTCTCAAAATTTGTGATCGGATTGGCTGGACTTTGGAGTGAAGGTTACTTTGTGTAACATGAAATGTTATGTGCACTTTCGATAGGCTCCTTTAAGAGACCTTGCACTGAAATTATATGCAAGTTGATTTAACACCACATGCTCCCTATGTCCTCTATGAAAGGTGCTGGGTTAGACCTTACTTTGTGTAAAATTCTCAACAAATCTGTCATTTCAGCATCATGGTCACTGCCCCTAAGTAAATTATGATCATCAAGCCAATAGCTGGGCAAAGACTTTTCAGAAACACATTGAATATAGGAATCCAGTAAATGCAGAAAGCATTTCTCTATGCAGAGAATGTTCCAAAATTCTAGTGGGCACTTTTCAAGTTCCCAGAATAGAACTGTTTTCAACTGATAGGTCTTTAATGTTTTACAGTAGTATGAGAGATGGTCTTTAAATATAATTTTCAGAGCTAGGTAACAGGCCTTTGCGACCTCAGGTATACGCTGACTAAGGTAGGTTTCACAATGTGGAAATGACACCAACCACTCCAGGTCATAATTATCAAAGACTCCTGAAGACTCCTGAGATGATTTGGGTACAAGAATGTATCCACTTTCCAAAACATGTTTCACATCTTTTGGTGTTGGCCAATATCGCGTACGTCCAAACCACTCTCGAGCACATTGTGGCCACTGTCCATAGCAATGAATGCCAAAGACTATATCAGCTTCAAATATTACAAATTTCTGATTTTCATTCCAATACCAGGTTTGTCCAATGGGATACATAGTCAACTTTATCGCAGGGCCAATAGGCTCTAACTCAACAACAGCGGGGTGCCTAAATGGACCAAAAATACGAGAAGCTGGTAGATTGCATTCTTCAATGGAATCTACTGACTTAAATACAGCCTTCTTCACCTTCCCTGATGACAGATAAGTTTGACCTTCCTCATGTTCACAATATGGATGCCAAGATGAGGCAAGGTTTTCATCTGTGCTTGGATTCAAAGACAGTTTGACAAAACCAGATCCATTACTGACATCCTGTATTTTAAACAATGAACCTGTTTCATTCAAGCTCTTTGTCATAACATCAGTATACTGCACTATAACATCAATATCTGTGCGTAAGCTGGTGAATGATGTGTTACATGGTAAGCAAAAACAAAAGAAACGCAAGAGAAAGCGACACCACTGATCACGATAACTGTTCTTCAAATCCAAAACATATGACTTCCCCAGTCCTTCTGCAGAACTTCCAACCAATTTCCACTCTAAATGCCTGCAATTTATGGTTGCACAGGTTTTATTGGATATCAGAACAATGCATTTCTTGGTCACATCATCCAGAGAATCAACATCTAGGGAATGCCAATTGCCTTGTGTATTATGAATTGAGGTTAGTATTTTGACCAGTTGCCTTCGAGCTAACTTACAAAAGCAGCATGTTCTCCTTTTTATCCTTATCGGGCAATATGTGTTGACATGGTTCCAGCAATAAGAAACCAATGGCTGAAATGTAAAATGTGAACTTCAGTTATTAAACTATTGACTCTTAGGAGTGAGAGAGACTGTATAAATAATAATAATAATAATAATAATAAAGAATGGCGGCGAGTAGTGTGGACGTGTTTTAGCGCTATTCTGATACCATGAAAGCAAGCCAAGCTTGGAGCGCCAATATACATCCAGACAAGTTGCTTTTTAGCTTGACAATAGGGAGCTTAAGCAACGGCGACGGCAACGAGAACGTCACAAATTTGCATATTTAGTGGGTAAAAACAATAGCTTTTGCATGCTCTGCACGTGCATTTTTCACTTTTGTCCATTTCGTTGCCGTCGTCAGCAAAACAACAACGTGAAATAGGCAAGTTTTTGGTTTTATAAAGAACGTCAGCACTTGAGGATAAATTTTCATTTTCTCTCATAAAATGGAGTGCTATTCCGACTGGTGTCATCTTTGAGGAATTACCACACCCTTGTCATATTAAACCCGCTGAAATAATCCCGAAGCGATTGAAATAACGCAAATTTATATTTTGAGACGACGTTCTCGTTGCCGTCGCCGTTGTCGTTGCTTAAGCTCCCTAGTGGCTCCCAGAGGTGTGTGAGAAGTATTTTTACTTTGTGAACAGTCAAACCTGGGATAGGTGAGACTCTGGGTGCCTCCTAGCGAAGGGACACGAGTATTTCAGTTATTTGGATTTGAGTTATTTGGATTTTGCGTTATAAATGAGTTATAAAATGACGGAGCAGAACGGGACTGGTGGTCAGCCACAGACTGGACCAAGGATCAAGTGGACGGATGAATTGACATTTTGAGAAGGATGCAGAAGGCTACCATCTCGAGTTCTCTCAACATAGTGAGAACTTTCAAAGCTACCGGCCAATTGACTTTCCCCGTGGGAATAGTGTAGGAGCTCTATATAGTTTTAGTATTAGAGAGCCTTAGATTGTCTGTAAGATTTTTTATATTTTATTGCTAATTTATTTGTTTATTTATTTATTTATTTATTTATTTATTTTTTAACTCAGCAGTTTTCTTTTTATAGTTCCCTCAGATCGCATAGGTTACGGTGCGCACCCTATGTGGTTCTATTTTAGCATTTATACATTTACCAACTGTACATAATAATCATCATCATCATCATCATAATAATAATAATAATAATAATAATAAATTTAAGTGTCAAGTGTATTTAGCACTGAGGAACTAACTGGAGACACTGTACAAAAATCAAATCAACACATCAAATCATAGATTGGTTTTTGAGGAGAGGAAAACCGGAGTACTCAGAGAAAAATCTCTTGGTGCAGAGTAGAGAACCAACAAACTCAACCCACATATGACGCCAAGTCTGGGAATCGAACCCAGGCCACATTGGTGGGAGGTGAGTGCTCTCACCACTGTGCATGTACATCTGGATGTTGTTAACTCATTCACACCAAAAGCACCTCCAATCAAAGAGTAAAAGCACCTGCCGTTAGCAAGAGTAACCTGGGGGTGTAGGGATGGGGCACTGGTGAGAGCACTTGCCTCCCATCAATGTGGCCCAGGTTTGATTCCCAGACTCGGCATCACGTGGGTTAAGTTTGTTGGTTCTCTACTCTGCACTGGGAGGTTTTTCCCCGTGTACTCCGCTTTTCCGCTCTCCTCAAAAATCAACATTTGATTTGATTTGTGTTGATTTGTTAATTTCAACTTACAGAGTCCCCAATAAGTGCTCCAGCGCCAGAAAATTAGATAATTATGTAAATAAGTTCCTTTCCTTTCCTTTCACTCTTGGGTGGGGAAGGGTCTAGGAATCAAAGGTATTTTCCTCATCTTTGTACACAACAGTTGTTACCTTAAACTGTGCAATTTATTTAAGAATACTGCTGTTAAAGCAGAAAGAAAAGTCTTTTGTGTTTGGAAGGTTATCAAAGTAGTAAATTGTGTTTTTTGAAACTAATGTCTTTACAGAACAAAATTTTGAGCTCAAGGTG